>NC_141031.1:47402500-47615000 GCF_052040795.2 Danio rerio
AGGAGGAGAAGTGTTAGACGGAGGAGACTCCATCACTGCTGCTCGCATCAGCACCACTCACTGAGAGAGAGAGAGAGAGAGAGAGACGGAGAGAGAGAGGTGATGGAGAGAGCAGGTGACTGCAGCCGGAGGAGATGATTGGCTGAGAGCAGGGAGGAGATAGAGACACACAGACACAGACACAAAGAGAGGGAGAGAGAGAAACATGTGATCCACGTGCAGATGAGATGATTGGCTGAGAGTAGTAAGGAGAGAGAACGAGAAAGAGTAACATGTGACCTGCATCTAGAGGAGCTGATTGGCTGTAAATATACTGATTATTATTCATTATTACTGTTTAATGCTAAAGTGTTGATTGTTAAATGCAGAGTTTATTATGTTCTTTTTAATAAAAACTTACAGATCATAGAGTTTATAGTACTGAGTATAGTTGCTAATATTAATTGAAAAATTATATTCATCATTCTTCACAATATATAACAAACATTGTGTTAATATTGATTAATTAATATACTTAAACCCCTTTATTTAAATTTATGAGTTAAGATATGTTCATTTTAATTTTAGGACAACAATTAGCAAATTATTTATTTGATTTGACAATTTTTCATTTTTTAAATTATTAGTACATTTATTATTATGGCCGAAATATATCAAGAAGAGCTCTGGAATGGGATTTGAATGGGATATTATGTGTAATATTAACAAAACAAAAATAATATATACATACACACTCACCGGCCACTTTATTGGTACACATTACTAGTACCGGTTTGCCTGCAGAACTGCCTTAATCCTTCATGGCAGAGATTCAACAAGCTGCTGGAAATATTCCTCAGAGATTTTTCTCCATGTTGACATGATAGCATCACACAGTTGCTGCAGATTTGTCGGCTGCACATCCATGATGCCAATCTCCCGCTCCACCACATCCCAAAGCTGCTCTATTGGATTGAGCTCTGGTGACTGTGGAGGCCATTTGAGTACAGTGAACTCATCGTCATGTTCAAGAAACCAGTCTGAGATGATTGAGCTTTATGACATGCTGCGTTATCCTGCTGGAAGTAGCCATCAGAAGATGGAGACACTGTGCTCATAAAGGGATGGACATGGTCAGCAGCAATACTCAGGTAGGCTGTGGCGTTGATGCTCAATTGGTACTAATGGAGCCAAAGAAAATCTCCCCCACACCATTACACCACCACCACCAGCCTGAACCGCTGATACAAGGCAGGATGATCCATGCTTTCATGTTGTTGAGGCCAAATTGTGAGCCGAGCATCTGAATGTGTCAGCAGAAATGGAGACTCATCAGAGCAGCAACGTTTCTCCAATCTTCTATTGTCCAGTTTTGGTGAGTCTGTGTGAATTGTAGCCTCAGTTTCCTGTTCTTAGCTGACAGGAGCGGCACCCGGTGTGCTCTTCTGCTGCTGTAGCCCATCTGCCTCAAGGTTGGACGTGTTGTGTGTTCAGAGATGCTCTTCTGCAGAGCTCGGTTGTAACGAGTGCTTATTTGAGTTACTGTTGCCTTTCTATCAGCTGGAACCAGTCTGGCCATTCTCCTCTGACCTCTGGCCTCATCAACAAGGCATTTGTGCCCACAGAACTGCCGCTCACTGGATATTTCCTCTTTGTCGGAGCATGTAAACCCTAGAGATGGTTGTGCGTGAAAATCCCAGTAGATCAGCAGTTTCTGAAATACTCAGAGCAGCCCGTCTGGCACCAACAACCATGCCACGTTCGAAGTCCCTTAAATCCCCTTTCTCCCCCATTCTGATGCAGCAGATCATCTTGACCATGTCTACATGCCTAAATGCATTGAGCTGCTGCCGTGTGACTGGCTGATAAGAAATTTGCGATAACAAGCAGTTGGAGAGGTGTACTTAATAAATGGCTGGTGAGTGTGTGTGTGTGTGTGTATTATTATTATATATATATATATATATATATATATATATATATATATATATATATATATATATATATATATATATATATATTTATATATATATATATTTATATAAATATATTAATATATATATTTATATATATATACGCAAAGAGTTATAAAATGTATATAAATATAATTGAATATTTAAATATATGTTTTCATTTTGAGATGAAATGTTGCCAGTTCTGGACATTTACTCTCCTCAATCCATGCTGCATGCTTATGCAATGTGATTAGTCTTGTAACACCCTCTGCCACCACCAGATGGCGATGAGTAAACACCAAAAAACAGAGTGTGTGAAAACAATCTGAGAACTGACCTGAGATCAGCTGTGGTGAAGATTTGTGCGTGTAAATCTGCAGCACTGACCTGAGAACAGATCAGTAAGTCAGGAATGCAGCGTGTGATCTGTTATTGAAGTATTTACCTGAATACTAGTTATGCATAGTGTAGAACAGCACATTCTTCCGCTCGTCTCTCATTTGACTGCAGATGTGTCACTGTGAAACATAATTACAGCTACACATAACAAAAATATGCTCAGAGAACGTTCAGCTAACGTTGTTATTATGTTGTAAAAGTGTTATTTGTAAATGTTCCCTTTTTAAAATGCTCTTGACTGTGTGCACGTTGCGTTGTATCATTCTGCAAATATTGTTACTTTTGGATGTTCTCAGAGCGCTTTGGAAAAATGTTGTAGCATTTAAAATATGTTGGATGGAGGTTTTGGAAAAACGTTCCAGAAGTGAATGCCGTGTTAACAATGTATCAGTTCTGAAGTTTTGAAAAACTGTTAAATAGACTACAATTTTTTAAATTAATCAGTGTTTACTGTGTGTACTTGATTTTTTAAATTACGTAATTTTTTTATTGTAATATTGTAAAAAGCGCTATAGTTTAGGCTTTTTAAAAATTATTATAATACATAAAATAGGCTGACATGGTGGCTCAGTGATTAGCATTGGCGCAGTGCAAAACATATGATGGAATAGTTGGCGGTTCATTCCGCTGTGGCAACCGTGAATGAATAAAGAGACTAAGCCGCAGGAAAATGAATAAATAAATCCACTTCCAGAAGTGGTGTTTGTGAGTCCAGCAGGGGGCGCCCAACCTGTGGTCTGTATGGGTCCTAATGCCCCAGTATAGTGACAAGGACTCTATACTGCTCAGTGGGCACTGTCTTTCGGATGAGACGTTAAACTGAGGTCCTGACTCTTTGTGGTCATTAAAAATACCAGGATGTCCTTCGAAAAAGAGTAGGGGTTTAACCCCGGCACCCTGACCAAATCTGCCCACTCCCTGCTGAAAATCCAGCTTAAACCAGCCTAGGCTGGTTGGCTGGTTTTAGCTGGTCGTCCAAGCTGATTTTAACGGGGTTGTGGCCAATGGTTTAAGCTGGACGTAGATGGTTTTGGCTGGGCTCCCAGCCTGGCTGGGCTGGTCAAGCTGATTTTAGCTGGTCATCTCCCAGCCTGACCAGCTAACAACAGGCTGGAAATTGCTGGAAACCAGCCTGGAAATGGCCAAAACCCCTCTAAAACCAGCCTGGTCGACCAGCTAAAACCAGCCAACCAGCCCAGGCTGTTTTAAGTTGTTTTTTTTTCTCTTTCCATCATGGCCTCCTTACCATCCACATACCATAATTGGCTTCATCCAGATGGATGCTGCACATTGGTGGATGAGGAGATTCCCCCAATGTACAAAGCGCTTTGAGTGCCCTGAAAATTGCTATATAAATGTAAGGAACTATTATTATTATTAAATGAAATAAACTTTGAGAGGACTTTTCTAGAATGTCCTCTATTTGCTTCAGTTCTCTGTCATATCACATAGTAAGGCATGCTTCTATATATGTGTAATATATACCAACAGTACAAATGTAAACTAATCATCTCGGCTTGATGAGGATTAAATCCAGCATTCAACGTGAGCTGAAGGAAGAGTCTCGGCTGTTGAAAGGGCTCGTAAATTGGCTTAATAACTGAGAACAGTAAATAAACTCCAGGCTGTAAAGTGAGGGTTATGAGCTCATCTTTGTAGGTTCCCTCAGAAGTGCACTGACCCCTGAAGCCCACCGGGATCTTCACTGAGGCCCCAGGCAGAGGCGCTTCACATCTGGAGAACTGGAAAATAGTAATATTCATTATAATAAGTATACTTTTTATTATCTGTAAGTCCCATTCCAGACCAGTCAGTTCTTAAGGCTACCACATGTAAAAAATAGTGTTTTTAACATACTTCATCTGTTGTGATGATGATTGTATAACAACAACTAAACAAATTACCCATATATTGTAGGCTTAAAACTATAGGGTACATTATATACACCACAGTTTAGGCTACTGTAGTAAAAACTGTAGGAGTAGTTTAGTTCAGTAATGCTACACTATGCTGGAGAATTCATTAAAATGTTATACCCCCGTATAATACACTTAAAACACAGTTTTTTTGAGTAGACAAGAAACTTAAGTTTGTTTTTAATTTAAACGTTTATAGTAAGTCAATCATGTGAGATTTTGCTAACAAAAAGTGTTGGGAGTTGAAATGCCCGCACAACCTCAGGAGCTTTGAGTTCTTTTATAGCCCACTGAAACGTTTAAGTTTACTTTTATGTAGTTTTAATATAAATTCATAATAAAATGATCAGATCAGATACGTTTGCGGCCGTAAGTTAATGAGATTTTTTTTCTATTATTTATTAAATTTCCTGTTTATTGAATTTTATTAACGTCTACCCCCACCCCAACCCTGAACCTAACCGTCACAGTACTGTAAAAATATTAGAGTCATATAAAATGCTGCTATATTAATGTGCATATCGCACTTCCTGCCGTCCGTATATCTGATTTAGACCAAAGAAGGCTTTACTCTATGCATGATAAGCTTGCGTCGGGTAATCTGATGTTGCTATGATTACAGTTGGGCGCCATATTGCCTCAGATAAAAACGCGCGCACTTTCAACAGTTGCGCTTTACCCGTGAATGTTGTTTATGTGTAGAATAAATGTTTACAGATAACTCTTTAATATGGATATTTAAGATATAAGAACAAATATCTAGTACAGAATTGAACAAGGTGAGTTTTTGTGCGACACAAAACGGACCATCTTCTAATGCTTTAGGCTTATACAAAACGGATCAAATTCGTTATTATATTCCTCAAAATATTTACAGACACTACCCCATAGTGTCAACGAA
Source organism: Danio rerio (assembly GCF_052040795.2). Taxonomy (NCBI): domain Eukaryota; kingdom Metazoa; phylum Chordata; class Actinopteri; order Cypriniformes; family Danionidae; genus Danio; species Danio rerio. Next base: position 47,407,651 of record NC_141031.1, read on the forward strand.
AAATAAGTTTGTTTTGAATATTTACACATTTATTGAACAAAGCGAAAAAATCACATGTAGCCTAACGTTAAGCTATTTACCTAACGTTATAGCGCAACATCATTAGGGGCTACTCTGACAAACTTTTGAATGTAGGCCTACTAAACACAGTAACTGCAGAATTGAGTGATTTTAGTATGGGTATTTAAAAGCACCCCACCCCAGCCTTTGTCTTTCAGTGATGTAAATGAACTCCGCCTTCTGAAGCTCCGGTTCTCGCACCTCATCCTCCCCATCCCCGTCACTGCAGACCGGGGCTCCTCATCCGCTGACCGGACACTGTTGCAGCCCGTGTATGTGGAGTTTTACAGTATAATAATGATGGTTTTTATGTGCAGTGTTGGGCTTCTGGCTCTGCTGGTCTCGGTCCAGTGTTTGTCCCGCGAGCAGCTCTTCGATTATGGGACTCAGTTCGGAGACCAGATTCTGGATTCGGGACCGGATTCGGTTCACGAGCTCGAACTGGAGCAAACGCTGCACTTCTTCAAAGGGAAATTCGATAAAGTTTACGTGAGTAACTGTTCAATTGTTCAAGTTTGTCTTTCTTTGTAATTCAAGCAGAACATTTTATTAAAGTTTCATTACTAAATGCAAGTTGATGTATTTACTAACATAAACTAAACGTGAGCAGCTTTTCAAAGTAAATTTTTTCTTTCTTTTTTTTTTGGTATTTAAGCAAAACATTACAAATTTCGTTAGTTAACTTTTATGCATAACATACAAACGTTTTATTTAGCTAGAAAATATGCAAAACATTACAATAAAGTTTCATTAGTTCATGTAAGTTAGTGTGTTTACTAACATTAAGTGAATATAACTTCACAAAGTTCAAGTTTTTCTTTCTTTATTCTTTCTTTGGTGTTTAAGCAAAACATTACAATAAAGTTTCATTAATTAACATTTATGCAAATGATTATAAGGTTTATTTATTTTAAATATATGCAAAATTTTACAATAAGAATTCATTAGTTAATGTAAGGTAATGTATTTCATATTAACATAAGCTGAACGTGAGTAACTTTTCAAGGTTCAAGTCTTTCTTTTTTTCTTTCTTTGATATTTAAGTAAACCATTACAATAAACTTTCATTAACATTTATGCAAAAGATTAAGGTTTATTTAGTTAAAATGTATGCAAAACTTCACGATAAGGTTTCATTAGTTTATGTATTTAACATTAACATAAACTGAACGTGAGTAACTTTTCAAGGATTAAGATTCTCTTTTTTAATTTCTTTCTTTTTTAGGTATTTAAATAAAACATTAAAAGAAGGTTTCATTAGTTAAGATTTATGCAAAACAAGGTTTATTTTGATTAAATATATGCAAAACATTACAATGAGATTTTAATTAGTTAATGTAAGTTAGTGTAAGCTATTTACTAACATAAACTGAATGTGAGTAACTTTTCAAAGTCTTTCTTTCTTTCTTTCTTTCTTTCTTTGGCATTTAAGCAAAACATTACAATAAAGTTTCACTGATTAACAATTATGCAAAAGATTATAAGGTTTATTTAGTTAAAATATATGCAAAACATTACAGTGAGATTTCATTAGTTAATGTAAGTTAATGTAGACTATTTACTAACATAAACAAAACTCATTTGATATTTAAGCAAAACAACAATGAGGTTTCATTAGTTAATGTTAGTTAATATATTTACTACCATGAATTAAGTTTGAGCAATGGTTGTACAGCATTTATTAATCACAGTTCAACATTTACTAATGCATTGTGAAATCCAAAGTCATGCTTGTTGCTATTAGGTAATGAACTGTGACCTAACATGAACTAACAATGACCAACTTTATTTTCAATAGTTAACATTAACAAGCATGAGTACATACTGTACATATGTATTGTCCATAGTTTGCTTGTGTATTAATTGCAAGAAATAACCTGAACTTATAAGGTGTTACCCAATTATCACTCGTTTTTATTAATATTTCAAGAGAATAATTATAGTATACAGCAGCACCAATAATATGGTGTACAGCAGATTACTCCTAAAGCTTAAAATGTACTTAAATTAATTGCAATCATACAGATTGTCCTCAGTTGATCTCAAAATATAGTTATGTCTCCAAACCTAACAATAGAAGTTTAATATTTTTGAAAAATTTTAAACAAAAAGTAACAATACTTATTCAAAGCCTCGTGATTTCCAAAAATATTTACTGCAAAGACGGGTGGCAAAGTGTTTAGCACTGTCCTCACAGCAAGAAGGTCGCTTGTTCACATGCACTAAAGGGGAATTGATGAACTAAATTGGCCGTAGTGTATGAGTGTGTGTGTGTGTGTGTGTGTGTGTGTGTGTGTGTGTGTGTGTGTGTGTGTGTGTGTGTGAATATGTGTGTATGGGTGTATCCCAGTACTGAATTATGGCTGGAAAAGCATCCGCTGTGTAAAACATATGCTGAAATAGTTGGCGGTTCATTCCACTGTGGTGACCTCGGAAATAGAGACTAAACCGAAGGTAAATGAATGTATGAATTTACTGCAAGAATCCTTGTTATGACATTAAAGAGGCCCCAAAATACTCTTTATACTTTGCCTCTCTCCTTCAAACCTCAAGCTTTACTTACTTTACTTACTTACAGCTCAGAATTGTTTATGTCTGTTACACTTAATGGCCATATAACATTATTTCACTCATATTTGACTATGTATTGTGCCTGAAGTAGTCTGAAACATTAATAACCTGATGCTTTTATATAAATATTTTATTTCTGATTTGCACAGTTAAATAAGTCATTGCACATAAACCATCTAGATGTGTAAATAACCTCATAATTATTATAGATTACTAATGATTTCTGATTTTTAATGCGTGTGTATGGGTGATTCCCCCCCCCCCCCCCCCCCCCCCAGATAGAAAACACTGGGGGGAGATGTAAATATTTACTGGCGGTGTCTCTACTGATGTGGTTTCAGTGTAAATGTGCTCATCATCAGTCAAACATGTTTAGGTTCTGGAGGTGGTCAGAGATTTGCAGCTTTCTATTATTTCCTCAAGTGTTTAGCAGTGAACGCTTGTACTTTTCCTCTTTGAATAACCATCATTTATATAAACTGCTCAAAACACAACACATTGGCTGCGTCCGAAAGCGTCTACTACTTAGTAGGTACTGCATTGAATTTAAACGTACTACTCGGCCGTTAGAAAAGTACATTCTATACAGGGCCCTATCATACACCCGGCGCAATGTGGCGCAAGGCGCAATAGTCTTTTGCTACTTTTAGCTCGGCGCAAGGGTCATTTTGAGGCGTTGCGCCACGCTGTTTAAATAGCAAGTTCATTTGCGCTCAAATGTGGGCCCATAGGCGTTCTGGTCTAAAAAATCAGGTGTGTTTTGGCGCGTTGCTATTTTGTGAAACTGTAAATAGTCTGATCTTTAGACCAGAACAAAGTCAGTCTATTGTCTGGCGCAAAGTGCGCCTGGCTTACACACTACACACAAGAAGTAGAGCAATACGCAAATATCTTTACACATGAAAAATATATAATATCTTAAGGATATATATATATATATATATATATATATATATATATATATATATATATATATATATATATATATATATGTATATATATATATATATATATATATATATATATATATATGTGTATATATATATATATATATATATATATATATATATATATATATATGTGTGTATATATATATGTATATACACACACACACACACACACACACATATATATATATATATATATATATATATATATATATATATAATAAGGATATATACAGGATATAAATATAAATTATTAAAATATTACCAAACATATTAATTTCTAGCCTACATGAAGATTTAAAAACCACTGCCTTACTTTCTTCATCTCGGGAGGCTTTTTCAGTTCATTCAGTTTGCTTTTGTATAATGTTATTATTATTAGCAGTATTATTTATTACATCCATATTTATATTGTATGTTTTATATATGTTTTATTATGTTTTATTTAAAACAAGCTTTGATTTGTCCACCTGTCAAATTTTAGACCATATCGGGCACAGCAGGTGTATTTGAAAATAACTCAGTATTTTGACCATACTTGGTTATTATTGTTCATTTATTCGTTTGCTAAAAATTAGAACTGAATTTAGAAATAGTTTTGAAACAAATCTTTGCGCTTAACCAACAAAATTAATTATGTATAGGGTAATTGATGTCTGTGCGTAAATGTTTCCGTTGCAAAATTGTTCTAATATTAAAAGCATATTCTATAAAAAATACATTGTTTTCTGACCTTAAATGCTTTTAAACCTGCTGTAGGAGAATGCAAAGCAAAAACAGGACACTTTAAAATACCAAAATGACTTGCTCTGGTATGTTTCTTATGCTATTTGATGCATAGGTCAGAATGGAGTGCTAATATACAGCTGAAGTCAAAATTATTCGCCCTCCTGTGAATTTCTTTTTCAAATATTTCCCAAATGATGTTTAACAGAGCACAGAATTTTTCACAGTATTTCCTATAATACTTTTTTCTGGAGAAAGTGTTTTATTTCGGCTAGAATAAAAGCAGTTTTAATTGTTTAAAAGCCATTTTAAGGTCAATATTATTCGCCCCTTCAGCAATATTAGTGTTGGATTGTCTCCAGAACAAACCACTGTTATACAATGACTTGCCTAATTACCCTAACTTTACCCTAATTACCCTAGTGAAGCCTTTACATGTCACTTTAAGCTGAACACTAGTGTCTGGAAAAATATCTAGTCTAATATTAAGTGCTGTTATCAAAGAATTAAAACTATTATGTTTACAAATGTGTTGAAAAAGTCTGCTCTCCGTTAAACAGAAATTGAGGAAAAAATATACAAGGGTGGCTCATAATTCTGACCTAATCTGCAGTTTCCACTATCAGTGATGACGCAGTACTCAGTGCAGCCGGAGCATTTGGTTCTTATATACTAGCTGTCCAAAAACATCCTGTTGGAGTGACATCCTCCATATGGTCTGAGCGCTGATAGCGAACCAGTCCCTCCTTCTGGATCTCCTGCTGACTTAAGAGCTCCTTAATGAGCTTCAGACAACACTGGCTCTCAGAAACACAAGTCAAGAAGGTCTTTTGTCAGTCGTTCAGAAGACAGAAGTGCCTTTGTGTGTTTCAAGATGCGTCTGTGTGATGTCTTTGCTTTCTGTGTATCGCTGAGGTTTTGCCTGAGGCTTGTGAGCGTCATCAGCCAGCATAGTGAAGGGCTTTTTCTAAAGATGTGGGAGTTTTTGGCAGTTGTTCCCCCAATTTCTTGTGTAATTATGAGGGTTAAGCACTGCATTTTTGTAGGCCTGTTGCAATAATTAATATATCAACAGATAGACATGACCTCAATCATCAGCTATATCAAACAACACTTTAGCTGACTTTAGATTTATGTATGGGATATATATATATATATATATATGTATATATATATATATATATATATATATATATATATATATATATATATATATATATATATATATTTTTTTTTATATATATATATATTAATATTTTATATATTTATATTTTATATAGGGATTGGGGGTTTTATTTTCATATAATAAAAGGGTTGGGTCTTTATTTTCATATATTATATGGTCAAATATCCGCATCCGAAAATATTATAAGGGCTGTCAACTTTAGGTGAAAATCATCAAAAATGCTGGCAACTTTAAAAAGAAATGCGGTCAGAGAAAAAGTTAATAATAATTTTTGAAAAGTTCGATTTTTCCATGAAAACTTATGTCTAACAGCAATAGCCTACTTATATTTTGAGCATTAGAATAAACTTATAGATTTAATATGTGCTAATTTTGATGCTTTCAAGAATAAGATTCAGAATTTAAGAATGAAATAAAAGCTCCTTAATTATATATTTTTTTCTCTCTATTTAAAAACATTACAGCAGTAAAAGATGATCTACACTTATTAGCCCCTTTCACACAGTCATACCGGTAAATATCCGGAAAATTTCCGGAACGACTTTACCGGTATATTTAAAAAAGTGCTGTTCACACAGGCGAGGACGTTACGGAAATTTTCCGGAAAAGAGCATTCACACATCCATCGCAAAATGCCAGTAAATTCTGACATCATTTGTAAACATTTGACTACATTACAAACTCTTCGGATGGATCAGTATTGAGTACAACTCCAATGAAAACATATAGAGGATCACTTTCGCATGTCGAGATGTTCATGATATGCGTGTGTGCTGGCGCTATGGGCGCTCACGGGCACACGCAAAGCTTGAAGGTAAACAAACAACGGATTATCATAAACATTTTATCGATGATTATTTACACAATTGGCATTAAGAAGGAACATAGAAACATTATCTGACTAACATCTAGCAGTTAAAGGTGTGTGGAAAAATATTCAAAGGCTTTTATTCTCATAAACCGCGCGCACGTGAATGCGTCTGACTGTTCTGATTGGCTAAAGCAGGTGTCTCACGTCAGCACGTTCTAGACATGCACACGCTCTTTCCGCCAATCTTCCTTCTGCATTCACACAGCGCAGCATTCCGGCAAATTACCGGTAATGTTACAACTTCTCTTTCCGGAAAATAGCCAGAACAAATTTACCCGTATTTTCAAAAAGGGCCTGTTCACACATACAGACCTTTCCGGAAAATTGCCGGTAATTTTCCGGAAAGGTCTGTATGTGTGAAAGGGGCAATTGAGAACTTCTCAGGCAGATTGCACATATTTGATTGGTCAGTTTTGGATTTATTATAAATAAACTGATCTAAGATATAGATAAACTGATGGTGGAAACTGATGGTGGAGTCTCATATGCTCAGAAAACCTTGTCATTTCCTCAGAATATCCACTTAAAGATGCAGTATGTACATTTGACACCCAGTGGTTGAACTAGGTATTACATTCCTGCATCAAAATAAGCGCAGGTTTACATTTACATTTACATTTAGTCATTTAGAAGAAGCTTTTATCCAAAGCGACTTACAAATGAGGACAAGGAAGCAATTTACACAACTATAAGAGCAACAATGAATAAGTGCTGTAGGCAAGTTTCAGGTGTGTAAAGTGTAAGAAGCAAAACATCAGAGACAATAACTTTATTTATCATGCACTTTATTGATTTACATCTTTGCAGACTGTTTACATTTAAGGACATCTACATTAAAAAATGCAAATAAGATATTTTGTCAGAAAGCTCAATCATTTTCCCGATTTGTAATGCCATAGAAGTCAAAATTGGTGCAAAGATGGTCATGTTTGGGACACACAAAAAAACTACCAAATTCTTGATTTTTGTCAGTGGGGGTGAAAAAAATCCAGAATTTGTCAGAGACCGTCTGTAGGTGTGTCTGTGACTTAAAATAAGCTCTTCCTCCTGTCCTGCTGTGGTCCATTCATTTCTAACAGCATTAGCATTCCCAATGGGCCATCTTTAACAAAGGTTGCCACGTTACCTGCTCTGAACACAATGAAAAGGTAGGAGGAGGTCTGATTCCCACCAGAACTTCATTTAGGGTTCAGGATTAGGCTGAGCTCTGAGTTTATCTTGGGATTGTTTGAGATTGGAGTCAACAGTGAAACATATGGGAAGTGTTTTCTTGAGTTGGTGAGTCTTGCTGGAGGGCTGTGGGTTGTGGAGATGTAAATCCTGAGGTAGAAGTGTGAGAAATATCAGTTTTCTGTTAATGGAACAGTTATTTTTACATTTAGACATAAAACAAAGTTGAGTATTTGATTTATCATGCTTTTATGACTCACTTAGTGTAATATTGCACAAATATGGAAGAAATACATATGGAAATCTGATTTATAGCATATATATATGACATTATAACTAATACTTTTGAACATATATGTACATATTTGTAATTCTAATGATTAAAAATATATATTTAATCGACTATATGTTGCATCTTGTATTTTTATATCTGTTAAATCCAAACATTAACTTGTATGGATGAACATGAATGTATGATTTACACACACACACACACACACACACACACACACACACACACACACACACACACACACACACACACACACACACACACACACACACACACACACACACATATATATATATATATATATATATATATATATATATATATACACACACACACACACACACACACACACACACACACACACACACACACACACACACACTGTTTATTTTTTTCCCCAATTTCTGTTTAATGGAGGGAAGATTGTTTCAGCACATTTCTAAGCATAATAGTTTTAATAACTCATCTCTAATAACTGATTTATTTTCTCTTTGTCATGATGACAGTAAATAATATTAGACTTGATATTTTTCAAGGCACTTCTATACAGCTTAAAGTGACATTTAAAGGCTTCACTAGGTTAATAAGGGTAACTAGGCAGGTTAGGGTAATTAGGCAAGTTATTGTATAACGATGTTTTAATCAGAAGATTATCGGAAAAAAAATTAGCTTAAAGGGGTTAATAATTTTGCCCCAAAAATGGGTTTAAAAAAAAATAAAAACTTCTTTTATTCTAGCCAAAATTAAACAAATAAAACTGTTAAAAATCATTTGGGAAATATTTAAAAGAGAAAAAAAATCCAAAGGGGGCTAATAATTCTGACTTCAATATATATATATATATATATATATATATATATATATATATATATATATATATATATATATATATATATATATATATATATATATATATATATATATATATATATATTTAACAATATGCAAAAGATGAGGATGCTTATATGGCCAAAATTATGGTGCAATTCTGATTTCTTGCAATGTAAAACAGTGAGATCTTTAAAACATTCTATTTAGACTATTAGAAAACTTTGTAAACAACTATGGCCACTCTGTATGTCCAATACTATGCAAGTAAAGCTTATATTTAGGTGCACCCAAAGCAGTTTTAAAATGTTTAATGTTACACAATAATGTCTAAGACATAATGCATGTTCCTCACAAGATTTAAGACACTTTTGAGCAGGCGTGTCCAAACTCGGTCCTGGAGTGCCAGTGTCCTTGAGAGTTTAGCTCCAACCCTAATCAAACACCCCTGAACCAGCTAATCAAGCCCTTACTAGATATACGAGAAACTTCCTGGCAGGTGTGTTGAAGCAAAGTTGGAGCTAAACTATGCAGGACACCGGCCCTCCAGGACCGATTTTGGACTCCCGTGTTTTAGAGACATTTCACCGCTGAGTAACAGAGAAACTAAAGGTTCTGGAAAAAAAGCTTTTCTCTAAAGCCTGATGATCATTTTTGATACTCACTGATGGATAATGCAGTAAATGTGTGCCGTTTTAGTCCAGCTGAATTATTTCTACATCAAGGTTATTAGTATGTTTAGATTTGTTGAGCCTTTTTAGTCCAGCTGAAATATTTCTAACTACATCAAACTTATTATGTTTTTAAGAATTTGAAGATTAAGACATTTGGCAGCTAAAAAGACACATTTGTATATTTATACTAAAAGATATGTGTAAATAAAGATATGATGGATAAAGTAGGAGCTTGTGTGTGTTTTTCATCAAGTGTTGATCATGTCGATCCTCCTCACAGGAATTTGACGAATGCAATAAGGCCCGGTCTGTTTGTTCTGCAATATATTTCTCTTGATCTTTGTTTCCCGTGGTCCTGGAGCTCAGGTCGAGGTTGTGTTGTTTCAGAGCGTGTCTGAGCTCCTCCAGGTGGCTTTGATATCTCCTGTCCTCCCCTGAGGCCATGCATGCTGTGTGAAGCAGCTGCAAAGAAAGAAATGGTCTTTGCTCACATCTAATGACCTTATTCTTTATGTAAAAGCAGGCCATCGCTGCCATTGGAACATTATCGGAACGCTCGCATTCATTTCCGTTCATTTGTAGGCTTAAAAACAGCTTGTTGTGCAGCTATATATATACACAGCAGGAAAATAAGTATTGAACACGTCAGAAAACCCATTTCTAAAGGCGCTGTTGACTTGAAATTTTCCCCGGATTTTGGAAACCAAAGAATCTAATTGATTTACAAATGAAGTTATGCGTAATAACATGACATAATGCAGGGAAAATGTATTGAACACATGAAGAAAGGGAGGTGTAGTTTGGCAGTGAAAGCCCAGACAGCTGCTGAAATCTCTCAGTTTTCTTCAGCAAGCCTCTGCTCTTCCTCAGTGTAAATGAATATCAGCTGCTTCAGTCCAACATCTACATTAGCAGGAGGATGAAGATGAAATCATTTCAGTAAGACAATGATCCAAAACACAGACAAAGACCCTCAGATGCTTTCAGTGAAAGAAAATCAAGTTGTAGAATGGCCCAGCCAATCACCTGATCCGAATTCAATAGAGAATACAGAATAAAGCTCAGATTTGATAGACGAGACCCACAGAATTATTATTGTTTTAATTGATGCACATCTTGGTGTTTGCATTAAGCATTTTTTTCAGAAAAACAAGAATGGATCCCACATTTTATCAAATTTCGCAGAGTTCCCAGAGGTAGTATATCTTATTCTTTCCAAATGTAAAGTGGAGGTGAGTCCGAGAAGCCAATCAGAAGGCCTAGCATTTTTTTTTCCAAAAACAAAAGATATCTTTTTTTAGCTATGATCATGCCCAGGGCTTGACATTAACTTTTTGGATCACCAGCCACTGTGGCTAGTAGATTTCCAGCATTACTAGCCACTCGCCATTTTCACTGGCCACACTTTTCTTGTTGGGAAAATATATTTTATATGCATAAATTTGACTTCGGCATGCTTACATGACTTGATTTAGATGTTATGTTATGTCCACATGCCTCCTCATTCATTTCACTTCTTGTGTGTGTTGTGTATTAGCTTGCACAGTTTGCATGAGCAAATGGTTTGTGTCGCAATGCAATCAGTTTTCATTTCACACGACCTTTTACGGCTCAAAATTAAGGATTTACCAAATATATCTCTGACCACACCAAATAAGTATTTATCCGCCACAATTTTTAATGTGTCAAAACAAGGAAAATATAGCTGAATAGGTGCACTATTTTTATTCAACAAAACTTTTCTTTAAACAAACATTACATTTAAAAAATAATTATTGTCATGTATCTAAAATATGCACAGTAATCTGCCCTGGCTAAAAGTCCCAGATCAGCAGTTAACTACACATAAACGAGGAGTAATCTCCCATTAGAGCAATGTTATTGTAAAAAAACACATATATAATTAAACCATATTAACAAAAATAACTGTAAGCCAAAGAAAGCAGGTGAAACATACAGTGTTTGATAATTAAAGGATGTTCACGTGCACACAGTTAATATAGGCCTTTTAATAATCTGTTCAAAGAATAATTAAAATGAAAGCAGTGACCACTGCTGCTTACGAAACAGTGTGTATTTTTTTATCTTGAGCTCTTGAAAGCAGCAGGACTGTCTGTGGGTGAACGATCATCGCTCTTTGTCCAGTCTATTTCAAAGGGAACCGATCGCAGAAGTTGCGCTTTCTCTAGCAGGGCTCGAAATTGCGACCATTTTGGTCGCATATGCGCCCGAAATTTTATCTATGCACCCTTGAAATATATTTGGAGCATTTCTGCGAGTGTTTAAAATTGTAGTGTGCGACCAATTTTTACTGCAAAATGTTCAGCACATGCGCAGATTCGGGAGACATTCACGCAGAATGCATCTCTAAGCTCTTTGTCGGCACTTGAAACGCGAAACGCAGCGCTCAGGAATGGTTTAAAACAGTTGTCATGTCAACTTGCTGCAGTAAACAAATCCAAGTTCGTAATGCTTGCCCCGCCTTCGCGCTCTTCTTATTGGCCCACCACTGCTCTAGCACTGAACGCGAATGATTGGTTAATATCAGCTGTCAATCACTCAGTGCCTTCTGACTTGGGATGACAGAGAGAGCTACTACCGCGAAAAATTGTAAAGCGCTGAAGATGAGAATGAAGATAACATAACACTTGACAGATTTTGTTTTAGAAACCATGGCATCTACAGTTACAAATAATGACACATCTCACTAGTTATACCGTTAACACGTTAATTCAAGCAGTGCGTGCAGGGCCGGTGAGCGCTCCGTGTATGCTTTGGTCACTAAGTTATGTTATAAAAATCTATTTTCTTTACGCTTGCATATAACGTTATATATGAATTTTTTTTGCTTGTTAGTTTGATTAGTGTTGATTTCAAATACAACCAATATGTTTGTAGAAAACTTGTAGTAACGGTGCTCATAATTGGTGGGTGCGACTAAATTTTGGCTGATGCGCCTACATTTTTAAAGTTAGGAGCAGCGGTGCTACCAAGCAAAAAGGTTAATTTCGAGCCCTGTCTAGGCATGGTTGGTTTGCGCGAGTAAACAGGAGTGCGCGCTTTTTAACAGTCGCATTACCTATGCGCACGAGTGATCATCCTCTCGTTCGGTATTTACCTTCATTTTTTTTTTTTTGCTGTTTTGCTCCCGCGAACAGTTATTTTTGTTAGTCGTGCTGCTTCTCGATTCTAAGATCACATTTGCCCGAATATTGGGCCATGCTTATTGTCGAACCATGGAGTTTTCCAACCAGCCAAAGTGGCTAGTGGAGGTGTCTGTCTCACCCGCCAGAGCTAAAATCTTCCCGTATTTGGCGGGTTGGCGGGTGTTCATGTAAAGCACTGATCATGCCATACTGAACAGGTAACCGTACATTTCTGTTGAGGGTTTCAAGAAAAAACTAATTTTAGTTGTAAAAATGAGTATGAACCCTGTCATTACAAGATGCAAGATCCATAATATTGGAATGGTTTTACTTATAATATTCAAGACTGTACTGTTTTATTGCAATATATAAGATTATTTTGTGAACGCTAGTTTTTGAAATAAAAGTTAATGGTAAATTTAAATCACAAACATCTTGAATTGTATTTATTTATTTGCTTAATTATGTTCTTAGGTTCTTTGTTATGTCAGACAGAAAATAACACAGTAAATACAATATAATTAATGCTGATACATACAAAACATGCCATAAAATTCACGCACTGATTCCGTTCACCAAACAATAAAATATCAGGATCATTTTTAATTAGAAAGCTGTTTAGTCTTTATTTACATCATATTGTAGGTTTATTCCTCTAGTTGATTTTATGTTGACTCAATTAACCATTACTATGAGCGGTAGAAACAGTGACACAAACAAGATCTTATGACTATAGTGGAACTTAAAGAGGAAACTGTTGTGTAATTTGAGACAAGTGAATTATTTTGACTAGAAACAGGAGACGACCTCCATCAGATCGCAGCAAGTGACCCAAGAAAAGTGTGCTAATCCTTTAAAAACGTTTGTTTCAGCTGTCAAAGCCTCTTTTCTCGTCTCCATCAGACTCCATCAATCCGTTCATCTGCTCAAAGCACTCATGCACAGTTATCAGGGTTTCACAGGAGTTTCTCTTTGTGCTCTGTGCGTTTGAACAGCTTTGAAGAGCATCAGCCATAACATTAAAGCCTTCTACTACTACAAAGATTGCAAGGTCAAGGAGAATGCATTTGATTTCCTGACGATAACAGCCGGCAGACTGTGTTTGAGTTTGTCACTTTGGTGTAAAAATGTCATTCTTTGAGATCCTAGTCTGGCTCTTGTAAAGGAGCTGCTGTGCTTTGTTTTTTCCTATCCTGTTTGTGTTTGCATTGCTTGCTTGAAGGAGACTTTCTTTCACATTTTTGGCTTCCCTGCAGTTTTGCTTTAAGTCGATGCCAGAACCTCGTTAAAGAAAGGCTTTTATGCACACAAACACACACTCTTTAAACTGTGTTGGCACTCAGTGAACATCTCCATTAGCAAAGAAAGATCACAGAACAGCATCTCTGCTGCTTTTATGAGGCGTCAGGTGAGATGTTGTGTCTGTTTATACCGGAAAAAACATACAAGTAGTGCAGTTTTTTTTAAACAAGCATTAATATCTGCATTGCTGTTCATTCTCACACTTTATAATTGTTTAGAAGTATGTCTTCTTGCAATATGCATGACATCTATCGTTTTCAAGACGTGATTATGTTTGCATTACAATATACAATATGCTACACTTTTTGATTGCAGTTTGCAAGAATGATTAACATTTTAATTAAAATATTTCAGTATATCTCTGTTTTTTGAAGTATAAATATGCTGATTTTGTTGCAATATGCATACAAATGCAATCTTTTTCTTACAAGATGCATGCAATAATGTTTTTTTTTCCTCCAAAATGCAAGAATATATAAAAGTTTTACTAATATTTAGGACTGTGCTGTTTTTATGGTATTGTAAAAGATTATGCAGCACTTTTATCGTGAGATGCAACAATATGCCTCACCGTTTTTGTTATAAGATGCATGCAAAAGATAAATCTACATTTTTAATAAAATATATGTATTATGGAGAAACATGCTCATTTTGTTGCAATATGCATGAAAATACAAGATTTTATCACAAGATTAAGCTGCATGCAATATGCAAAAGTGTTTTTCAAGACTGCACTTTTTATTATATTGAAAAGAAATCAAGTATTTGTATTGCAAGAATATGCAAGAAAGTTTCTTGGAAATGTGAGAAATAAAAAAAATAATGCAACAACTTTAATGAAGTATGCATGGTGTCTGCAGGGTCTTAAGTTAAAATGTCTTTAAATGACTATAATTTCAAACACAATATTTTAACCCTTGAAAAAGTCTTAAATTCACTAAAATATTGTGTTCTACGACTTAAATCATTTTAAACAGGTCTTCAATTTCTTTTGTTCATGTAAAGCTACCCTATGTATTTATTAACTCTATATACTATTCATTCATTCATTTATTTTCAGCATAGGTCGTTCATTAATCAGGGGCCACCACAGCAGAATGAACCGCCAACTTATCCAGCATGTTTTTATTTCCAGCTGCAACCCATCACTGGGAAGCATCCATACACACTCATTCACACACATACACTATGGACAATTTTAGCCTTCCAAATTCACCTCAACCACATGTGTTTGGACTGTGGGGGAAACCAGAGCACCCGGAGGAAACCCACGACAACACGGGGAGAACATGCAAACTCCACACAGAAATGTCAACTGAGCCAGCCGAGGCTCAAACCAGCGACCTTCTTACTGTGAGGTGATCGTGCTACCCATTGCGCCCCTGCGTCGTCCTCTATTTACCAATATGGATTATTTATCTTCCTTATAATAACAGTTGGCTCTAGGTTCTTGGTGAGGATGCATATATCATGAGTTTGCTTGTATTTATGCATTATTTAAAATATGTGGCTAAGAATTTGAGTTTTAAAGCGGCTAGTTAAAATATTTTCCACTGGCCAGTAGAAAAAATCTGTAGCAATTTGCTCTGTTCACGAATAAAATTTAATTCATAATAAAAGTCATTAAAAGTGTTAAAATTTGACTTGGTGACACCTGCAGAAACGCTGCTATGGAAGAATATGTCAATATCCAAGAGTATGCTATTTTTCCATTGCAGTTTTGCAAGAATACACTCTTTTTATTGCAAAGTCGAGAATATCACAGACTGTAAAAGATATGGACGTAGTGTCCGTGACGTCACCCATAGGTTTTTGAAGAACCCAAAAGAAGCTACCAGTAGGCGTGGCCAGCCGTCGCCATTTTGTTCGCGCGTCATCACACCGACCGGGGGATACCAAACAAGGGCAAAGAGGCGGAGCGTGAGCGGACCTACAGACGCATGCTGCCATGTTTCTTAGACAGATTTTCCTAACACATCGAGCCACTAAACATTGTTCTTATGACGTTTTTCTACAGGAATAAAAGGCTATTTTATTAGGCTATTGATGAAATCCAGTATAGCGCTATTTGACAACACTTCAGATGACTGTTCTAGAGCCTACAGTTAATCAATCTGTCAGATTCTAGAGTGCATTACAGCTTTAAAGAACAATATAAATGATCTTAAATAAAGCAAATACATGTATAGAGATGGTATATAAGTATATAATTTAACTCACCTGGGAAATGGAGGCCTCGTGAATGGTTTGTGAGCATAATTAAGTGCACACAGCATGCTATAGTATCTGATAAATGTAGGAAATAATCCCAAAAGGTGACTGACTGTGTAAAGCCACATAAAACAACACAAAAATATGATTAATATGCAGAGCTCAGCAGCTAATCAGCAGGAATCAGCTGAGGTGAAGTGATGGCTACCAGCGAGACCTATCTGTCACTCAAGTGGCCACTCCCTTAATTATGCAGACTTAATCAAAGCTAATATAAAGGAAACGGATGAGTTATAAAAAAAATTCACCCCCACACAGTTGATGAAGTCATGAAGGGTAATATTAGCTATATGCACCAAAATCGTTCTTTGTAGCAGGCTGTAAACAGCTTTATTTCTGCTGTAAAGTCGGCCATTTTATCAATGGGGTCGATAGAAATCTGTGGAGCCAGGAGTAGTGGAATTTTGATCAATTGCAGTTTCAGTTACTTCCGTATTTGCTTCACGAGGGAGAGCGGGAGGTTGCTGCTTTGAGAATCTCCATTTTATTTATGCATTATCTATATTTTATCTATATTTTTCCATTTGCATTATGCAAAAATTGGCAAAAAGATGTATAACTTTTTCTGCAATATGCACAATGCAAGTGTATGCAGTTTTTTCTGCAAGTTGTGCATTGTTTCTATTGCATTTTTAATATTTTCATCACATGCAGCATGTTGCATATGTGGTTATGTTAGCTCTGTACTCTAGTCTCTAGATAGATTTTTCACTTCTCCTGTGAAACATTAGGCTGAAAAACACAAGATTAGTTTGTGGAGATCATGGACTGGGTCTCTTTATAGCACTCAGGGTGCGGTTTACTTCACAGCGGTTTTATTGAGCTTAACAAGTGTTCAACAGATCCAGATTGCTTTAGATCTGTGTTTAATTATGCTTTCTGTTGTTTTCTGCATTCTCTGCAGGTCAGCACCAATGGCTTCATATCTGTGGCTGAACCCAGCACTGAGTCTGACTACCTGGGGAAGATGCCGGCCAAGTTTGGCATGATCGCAGCATTTCTAGGAGATCTGGACACAGGCGACGGTGACGGTAAAGTCTTCTTCAGGCAGGATAAAAGCCCTGATGTGCTCCAGAAAGCTACAGAACACATCAGGCAAGCGTTTCCTTCAGAAGACGAGACTGAACCCTCTCACGTCATCATCGCAACCTGGGAGAACGTGACGCCGCAAACTGAACGAGGAAGAGGAGATGAGCTTGAGTTCACGGTACATGCAATGCCTTTTCAGTCACACTTACACACTTGATCCAAATATCTCATAACTCTTACATCAAGAAGCCTTTTTTCAGACAGGCAAAACATATAGGGCTCTATTTTGACCATCCATGCGCAAAGTGCAAAGCGCAGGGCGCAAACGCATTCAGGGCGTGTCAGAATCCACTTTTGCTAATATAAGGACAGAAAAATTCGCTTTGCACTGTGGCACATGGTCTAACAGGGTTGAGCTTATTTACTTAATGAGTTATAGTTGTGTTTGAGAATAAACCAATCAGAGTCTCATCTCATATTCCCTTTAAGAGCCAGCTGCGTGTGCACAAAAACCTGAGTTATATCCAAATACACATGCTGTGCCCCATATGGTCTAAAACCTGACAGGTGGAAAAATCTAAGCTTGTTTTTAATAAAACAAATATAAATATGGATATAATAAATAATACTGCTAATAATAATAACATTATACAAAAGCAAATTGTTATGAATGAACTGAAAAAGCCCCCCGGGATGAAGAAGGCATGAAAGTATGGTGTTAAAAAATTATATGTTAGAAAATAATATGTTTTGTAATATTTTAAACTTTATATCTATATCCTATATATATCCTCATTATATCCTATATATATCCTTAATATTTTAATTATTTTTCATATGTAAAGATATTTGCTTATTGCTCGTTATCTTGTGTGTATTAAGCAGTGTGTAAGCAAGGCGCACAACTAACGCGCTCTGCACTGGACTATAGACCGGCTTTGTTCTGGTCTATTGAAAAATCCATTATAGTTTTTCAAAATAGCAACGCGCCAGGAATGCACCTCAGAACACCTTCCTTTTCATGCTGCGTTCACACAAGACGCGGAACGCGCGTCAAGGGCGAGTGATTTACATGTTAAGTCAATGCAAACGCGCAAATAGACATCCTGCGGTGCGATACGCGCGAATGACGCGAATTGCACGAATGGCGCGGCGCAAATTGAGTGTTTTGATGCGCTCAACACGTATTTTGCGCGAATCACTTGAGTTCGAAAATCTGAACTTCAGCGGACATTCGCACCGTGTTAACCAATCAGGAGCTTGCTCTTGTGGGGGCGTGATTGTGACGTGTATCGCTTGTTGTTGGTGTCCCAGGGGAAATCCTTCAGCTGACACCAACAAGAAGTTCATCAAACTGGGCTGGGCTCAATCAGAAGCACAGCTGAAATCAAGGTTAAGTTTCTGGAGGAGTTTATGAGTTCACAGAGCACCTCTAAAAGGATGTAGTGGACTCAGACACGACCCTAAACGTATCGATGCTGTTTTTCAGTCTTCATAAAGCACATAAACACAGTTATTTTCTTCATAAAATCCATGTTAGCCATTTAGCAACGAAGCTAGTGTCACCGGGCAGACAGAAGCCCTGCCCATCATGCGAATCCGTGTCTGTTCTGAAGCGGAGTTGACGCGCGAAGGAAGCGGATTTGACGCGCGAATAAAGTGAGTAAACTCAAATATTCACGCGGCAATTTACGTGTGAATAGCGCGATTTATCCGCGCGTTCCGCGTCTGGTGTGAACACAGCATTAGAGCAGAATGCCTATGGGCGCACATATGAGCACAAATGCATTTGCTATTTAAACAGCGTAGCGGAAAACATCAAAACGACTCTTGCGCCGAGCTGAAACTAGCAAACAACTATTGCGTCGTGCCTTGCGCCACATTGCGCCGGGTGTATGATAGGCGCCTAATATTTAACAGTGTGTAATGTTATCTTGCAATTGATAATATGCATTTTTGGGAGAATTTGCAGGCAGTATGTATAATGCAGCGTTTGTTTCCTCTCAACAGCAGAGAAATACTTTTCAGCTGGTCGTAGCCAACATGGAGTTAAAGTCTTACGCCATCCTGCTATATCCCGAAGAGGGGATGCAGTTCGGCTCCACGCTCATAGCCGATGAAGATCAGCCTGTTCAGGTCGGCTTTAATGAAGGTTTGGTCACCGGATGGTTCGTCTGGTCGAAAACGCAAGGAAATTACTATCGCATCACAGAAGACAACGAGGAGGCCGTTGATGCTCTCGCACTGTAAGTTTACAGCAAATGTTTTATATACACTCACACAGCGGCCACTTTATTAGGTACACCTTGCTAGTATGCGGTTGGACCCTTTTTGTGCTACCCAATGCACCACTACTGTGTAAAACATATGCTGGAATAGTTGGTGGTTCATTCCGCTGTGGCGACCTCTGATAGTTAAGGGGCTAAGCTAAAGGAAAAATAATAAATAAAGGAATGGGATGCTGTTTAGTTTATAAAATGTTTTAAATGATGGTATAGACATATATTAAGACATGGTATACAGTAAGTAGACATATTGGTCTCTAAGTGAACTAATCTCCTGCATATTAATGAGCTGCAAATTCTCTTTAACTCTTTAAGGGAGACCAACTCGGGCCAGCCTGGCGTTTGGGTTTACGAGATCGGCATGTCTCCGGGATTCACCGACATCAAACCCGGTCAGGTTAAAGAGGTCACAGAGGTCACGGAGGTCACGGTGATTGACACGCCTGCTCCTGAACCGTCCGTTTCCGTTACGACACACCACGCGCATATCCCAGTGATGGACACTCCTGCTCCTGAACTGTGGACGTCCCACTATGAGGATCAGCAGACGCCTGAAGCGCCGCTCACATCCCGTCCGGAGGTGTTTTCAGAGTCGTCCACACCTGACGAGCTGCAGAACCAATACCTGCAGCCGCTGCGCCCTCAGCCTGCAGCTCGGCAGCCGCAGCGCCCGCAGGTGGTGATCATCGATGAAGACGAGCTGGACGTCAACGGTGAGACACGATTGTGGACACGTTTCACATTTGAGTGTTTCTCTGCATTGAAGTGGTCATAGTTGATAAAGTCAGAGCGCAGTGAACGGGAGAGTACAACAAATCATTCATTCTACAATCCTATTAGCTGAAATAATATGAGTAAAACTCCAGGATGGTGTCATCAAGAGGACAACAACAGTGTGAGACTGATAACTGCAGCCAGAAGAGAGACTAATCAGATTTACTGTCCTGCACACATATATTCTGCATTTCACACACCTCACAAGCGCTCATTATTTTTTATAATTTGATGCAAAGATTATTTAATACATACATAAATACAGTCAGGTCCATAAATATAGGGACATGGACACAATTCTAACATGTTTGGCTTTATACACCAACACAATGGATCTGAAATGAAATTTAACTGCAGACTGGCAGCTTTAATTTGAGGTAGGGATGCTCATTTCGGTTCATTTTGCTAACTGACAACCGCAGCTCGTCAATCGGATATTAACAGTTAACTGGTCAGATTATTATTTAATTATTATTACATTTTTAAAAAAACTGACGTGCCTATTTTGTGTCTGACACATTAAATATTGCATTTTAAAATACTGATTTATTTTAACATGCGAAGATATTAATAACAGGTCATCTTCACGCACCTGTCAATTGTGTTTCCAATAGAAAACCTGAATAAACTAAGGAAAATGAATAAAATAAATAGGCCTGCCCTAATTTTTCACTTAAATTATTCATTTAGATTACAAAACGAAAACACTGACTGAGCCTTTTTTAAGAACCGGCATAGGCTGTTTTTTTCCCCCAATAATATGTTTTTTTTTTCTTCCGTCAAATAAAAATCGCAGACTTCCTCAAATCGCTCGCTCCACGAAAAATATGCATTTATTTACATTTTTTTATTGTTATTAATATATCACAAATCCTTTTTACATTTTTAATAGAAATCATTATTTTAAAGATTATGTCTTGATATAAGGTTTCCCCTCTCTCTCTCTCGGTTCAAGTGCGCGCGCTGCAATGAAAAGAATGACAACGCCCGCATATGTTGACTTTTTGTAAACAGTTTTGTTGTTGTTTTTTCCTTTCTAAAAACACCTTTTATATGACAAGGAAAAAAGAAGCGCGGCGATTTCCTCTGCTTGTGAACAAAACCTCTTGGCACACCCCTCAAATCTTCTTGTGCGCTCTCAAATAAACACTGGTGAAATGCGATTTAGTGCATTTAGGTAGAATGTCTACAACATTTATTGGATTTGCTAGCAATATTTCTGAATGTCTCCAATAGACTTAGAGCAGCATTAATGCGTCCTGAAATAAAGTAAAACGGCTATAAACTCCTGCAAGAAAAAGTCACTGTATGCAGAGCCACAGACCTTTATCTATAAATAAATTAAAATTATGGAAACTGTGTTCATCATAACTGAAAGCTACGCCGTGTTCACGCACCTGTCAGTCTGTCAGCACGTAACCTCAATGGGTTTAACAAATAGCGCACATCACTTACCTTTTAATATGTTTTGGTGCAAATATAACTCGCTATTAAAAACAACAACAACAACAATAACTAAATGTTTTTAATGGGAAGCTGTAGTGTAGCCGTGGATGGATGCATTTTGATGTGGCGCCTCACCATGGAAGAACGAATGTAGCGGGAACCATGCTCTTAAAAAGTTCTCTGTAGTTGTCTTGACAACACACACGCTGCTGCTCTGGGGTCCGTTCTTCGTACGTGGATTACTCAGTTAGCTGGATTTGGATATTGACGATTTGACAAGATCCAGGATCATTTCGTTCTTCAAAGCTGATCCGAGACTTGTTGTCATAGCAACAGTTCTGCTAGCTCAAACCTGATCGGGAGCAGGTTCAATTCATATAAACAGGATTAGATCGGGTCAGTTCATCCAAAGAAAATACTGAAAGTATGTACCAAATGCTGATATTTTCTTACAGTAGTAGTTATATACACTTGGGAAAATAGTAACTATTTTAACTATATATAAAGTTATATATTAATAAAACTTAGGCAATCTGCACTCCGAAATGAAAGTACAAAGACTGCCACCTGGTGGAGAAAAGAGAAAACTTATTGATATTAACTTTTTAGATCGCTTAAGTACAATTTGTGTATAATAGAAATGCACAATATGTGACTTTTTTAAAAGCAATAATACATATGCAGTCGTAAACATGTTTTGACAGCTAATATTACAGTGATTTTATGCTTCAAAAAAGTTGTAGACACCTCTACCAAAATTAAAATGCTTTTGTAAACATCCAGTTATTCTTTACACCGATTAAAAAACGGCTACTATAATAAAGAAAATCTTTTCTAAATGTAGAACTAAATACATTGATATGCATTGAAATACATGATAAATACTCTTGACACATGAAAAGCCTGCAGCTCAATACAAATATGGAAAGTTATTGCATATCATATTAAACAAACTGTTTACTGCTAATTTGATGTAATTTTGCTCACATGGATAATTGAATATTATTCAGATGACGTCATTACGCTGCTGTGCCGTCAGCCAATCATGGCATTGCTGATCATGGTTTCGAGGATCGATAGATCTGTCCTTCACGACACACGCAGCGATCTCAGATCAGTTTATCCAGACATTCTAATCTGATTCACGAACTTGTTTGAAGAACCAAATTATCGAGAGATCAGTGATCAAGATTAACAGATCCAGGATCTGCCAAATAATCTTAGATCATTTAAGCGAGGTACGAAGAACTGACCCCTGGGTTGAGCCATGTGCAAAACTCTAGCAGCTTTTAGTAAACCATTCAAAAGATGCCCCTCTTAATGCAAAAAGTGCATCCGATCGGCCCCTTATGCAGCCAATATAAAATATATAAAATAATATTTTTTAATCGTTTTACTGATACCTTTATTCGGTTACAAACGCACCCTTTAGGGTAACAGTTAATCGATTACTTTGAGCATTCCTAATTTGCAACCCAAGCTCATTCTGGAAACGTAGCCCCGCGGACGTTTCTGGAGACCGCGATTTACGTGGCCGGAGGTACATAAAGGCTGCGTTTGTTTTTTTTCGAACGAACGCTGCGGGGCGGTGTGGCGCCGCTCCGCCCCTCCTCTTCGCGCTCGCCGGCCGACGGCTCGCCTCCTAGTGGAGGGCTTTCCCGACGCAATTAGTTCGTCCGCCTAGCTCACAGCGTTGCGCCGGCGGAGCGAAGGCCCCGGAGGAGGAGGAGGAGGACGAGCCGGAGCTGACCGGGATCGAGTCCGGGGAACGGCGGGTTCCGGAAATCAAGTAAGACGAAAAACGGAATCCGGAAAATAAGGGCGTGAACGCGGCGGGATCCGAAAACGCGGTCGAAATCGAAGACGAGGGCTTTTGCTTTTTTTTTTTTTTTCGATCCGGCGGCTATTCGCCCGAGATGCGAAAAAGCGCGCATAGCGGCCTCTCGCGGATCCGCGAAAACAAAAAAACGCTCGAATGCGTACCTCCCGGGACGTAAATCGCGGTCCGCAGAAACGTCCGCGGGGCTACGTTTCCACAATGAGCCCGGGTTGCTAATTTGAGGATATTTACATATAAAATCAGGTGAATGCTGTAGGTGTATGCACTTTCAGCCGCAACCCATCACTGGGAACACCCCTACACACTCATTCACACACATACACTACGCCCAATTTAGCTCATCTAATTCACCTGTACCGCATGCGTTTGGACTGTGGGGGAAACCGGAGCACCCGGAAGAAACCCACGGTAAGCGGGGATAACATGCAAAACTGCCAACTGACACAGCCGAGGCTTGAACCAGCGACCTTCTTGGTGTGAAGCGACAGCACTAACAACTGTGCCACCGCGTCGCCCTGTTATCAATCATTTATTTATTTATTTAGATTTTATTTTATACTTTATTAATTTATGTTTATTATTATTTATAAACTCAAAACCTCTATAAGTTGAGTTTTTATTCTGAGTTTTGCAATTGAACTCAATAACTCATCACTGCTCATATTGTCGAGCTAACTGATTGTGTTGTGCTGTTTATTGTTGCAGTGTTTTCTTATAATGACGAGTCGTGCTCCAGCAACAGTCACAAGTGCTCTGTGTTTGCCGACTGCAGAGATCACAGCAGCGGCTTCTGCTGCCACTGCAAACCTGGTTATTATGGCAATGGCAAGGACTGCATCGCTGAGGGTGAGTGTGCATGTTTCAATGGCCGTGATCAGTCTTTAATCAATATAAAAAATAAATTATAATCTAACAATACCTAAAGAGCTTTAAATGAACCGCTAACAATATGCAAGGATATGCAGCACTTTTTATTATAAAGCATTATTAGTGTGGTATTTCGAGCTCAAACTTCTCTAGAGACATCAGAGACTTATTTAACATCGTGTATAAAGCGGTGCTCTTTAATGATCATGTTTGTGGATCTGCAGGTAAACCTCAGCGCATGAACGGGAAGCTCAACGGTCGGATCTATGTGGGTGATTCTGCATCTCCAGTGGAGTTTTCCAACAATGACCTGCACTCATATGTTGTGGCAAATGACGGGCGTGCGTACATCGCCATCAGCAGCGTCCCAGAGAGCGTCGGTCCCTCCCTGCAGCCACTGCCCGCTCTGGGGGAAACCATCGGCTGGGCCTTCGCTCTCCAGCAGCCGGACTTCCACAACGGCTTCAGCCTCATCGGTCACTATACACTAATATTCATATATTTATACAGTTGAAGTCAGAATAATTCGCCCTCCTGTGAATTTTATTTATTAAATATTTCCCAGATGATGTTGAACAGATTCTGGAAGATTTCACAGTGTTTTCTCTAATATTTGTTCTTCTGGAGAAAGTCTTATTTGTTTTATTTCAGCTAGAATAAAAGCAGTTTTTAATAGTTTTAAAGTCATGTTAAGCTCAATATTATTAGACCCCTTCAGCAATATTAGTATTGGATTGTCTCCTAACTTTACCCTAATTACCCTAGTGAAGCCTTTAAATGACACTTTAAGCTTTTTTTTTTTGTACGATTTTTGTTTTTTTTTCACAGAGCAAGTATCCACAATTGATTACTTTAAATGTACGTAATTTTAAATGTACTTAAAAAAATGTAAATAAATTGTAAATAATGTCTAAATAATAAAATATGATTATTTATATTATATTTAAATAATGTATAATTATATATTATATATTTTTTATTATGTAATAATTAAAAATAGTGTAAATAATACGTCAATTTTATTGTATAAAATGTAATTTGTTATTAATTATATAGTACATAAAATAACAGTCAAGCTGTTCATTTACAGGTAATGTTTGTAATTTTTACGAACTTTTAAATATCTTTTAAAATAACAGAAAAAATACAATTATTATAAATAATACTGTAATTTCCCTGTATAAAAAATATCAGTAATTTGTCTTTAATGATAAAGTACCTAAAATGAAAGTCAAACTTAATTTAGAGAGATTGTTTGTCATTTTACTAAGTTTTGAATATAACTTGAAATGACAAAAAAATTACTGTAAATTTAGAGATATTTTCTGTAAAATTAGTTTATCTTTTTTATTTTATTTAATTTTTTTTACAGTGCATATAAAGTGTAAATGAAAAGTACAGGGAAGGAATTTCACGACGCTATATGTTTAAGGGTGCTTTCACACCTACATTTTTGTTTGGGAACGTGTCTCGTTTGCCCAGTTAGCGCGGTTCGTTTGGCATATGTGAACAGGGCAATCGCGCTCTGTTCCGCGCCACAGTAATCGCTCCGAGATCGCTTGAATGAGGTGGTCTCGGCTCGATTGAAACGAACCCTGGAGCGGTTCGATTACAGTGAGAAAGCGATCAGATCCGAGCGCGGTTATATCACAGTGTTTATGGATATGTAATAGGCTTACGGCTATATGAAGAGAGAATTATGAGTATGGCGGGAAGTTTTCGCGAGTCTCTGGATGCCCGCAAACGAGTGATGATCTCCCGGTAATCTCACGTCTCCCTCCCGGTCCTCAAATAGACATCGAGAGCACCCTTCTCACCCCTCCCCACCGCATCTCTCCTCAGACACGTCGCGCGCACCCTGTCAATCACCACCAAACCACCACCTCTCCTGACAGCTGAGCGGGACGCTGCAAAATAAACCCTGACACTCTGACCAATGTGAGGAGAGTTTACTCGCACGTGACTTGTTTTAGCTCTTTTGGTCCGATTAGAAACTTTGCAGTGTGAAAGTGAACCGCTCCAAGAGCAAAGAGCAACAATGTAACAATTGTAATCTCTGTTTCAGAACAACTGAATCCATTCACAGGTGTGAACGCAGCCTAAGTTTACTTATATAGCTCTTATATGTGCTGAGGGTGTGGATGGCAAAGGTGCTTTAAAAAATAGGTTATTTAAAAGTTGTCCTTGAATTTGGTGTCCATAAAAGAGCGGTAATCCTGTACAGCGTGTCCGCGGGCTCTTAAAAAATATTAGTTGATAAAGTTGATAAATCAGTGTAGAGAAATTTAGGGCCCTGAAAAAGTATTAAAAAGTCTTGAATACTATTTGCAAGGTATTAAATTGTATATCATTTTTGATTGTGCAGTGTATAGTTGTATGCTAAAGTCTGCCTAAATTAAATCTGTGAATATCAGGACGCTGTGTAGGTTATGATATCAATAATATCTTACTAGATTTGACATCATGCTGCTTTGTTTACATCAGTAACCAAGGCAACACCGTTATTTCTGCAGTTCTGTTGCCGCCAGCCTGCTGAATTAGCCAGATTTAACAGATTTTTATTGAGTATATGACTCATGTTTTTGTTATGGAAGAGTACATTAGTAGTTAAATTCTTCAGTTAATATTTAGTAAATATACTGCAAGCTAAAAATCTCACCAGTTTTTCCGGTTGAAACCTAAAGTCATTTTAAGGTCTTAAAATGTATGGAACGAGTCTTAAAAAAGGTCTTAAAAGGTATTGAATTTCACTCTCTGATCCCTGTATACACTCTGCTGTATTGTTCAGTTCAATTCATGTTTATACATATAGCGCTTTTCACAGTGTAGATTGTGTAATAATATATCTTGTATTGGCAACGCAGTGGCGCAGTAGGTAGTGCTGTCGCCTCACAGCAAGAAGGTCGCTGGTTCGATCCTCGGCTCAGTTGGTGTTTCTGTGTGGAGTTTGCATGTTCTCCCTGCGTTCGCGAACCGGGTGCTCCGGTTTCCCCCACAGTCCAAAGACATGCGGTACAGGTGAATTGGGTAGGCTAAATTGTCCGTAGTGTGTGTGTGGATGTTTCCCAGAGATGGGTTGCGGCTAGAAGGGCATATGCTGCGTAAAAATGTGCTGGATAAGTTGGCGGATCATTCCGCTGTGGCGACCCTGAATTAATAAAGGGACTAAGCCGACAAGAAAATGAATGAATGACTGAATGAATAAATGACTGAATGAATGAATGAATGAATGAATGAATGAATAAATAAATGACTGAATGAATGAATAAATGAATGAATGAATGAATGAATAAATAAATGACTGAATGAATGAATGAATGAATGAATGAATGAATGAATGAATAAATAAATGACTGAATGAATGAATGAATAAATGAATGAATGAATGAATAAATAAATGACTGACTGAATGAATGAATGAATAAATAAATGACTGAATGAATGAATGAATGAATGAATGAATGAATAAATGACTGAATGAATGAATAAATGAATGAATGAATGAATGAATGAATGAATGAATGAATAAATAAATGACTGAATGACTGAATGACTGAATGAATGAATGAATGAATGAATGAATGAATGAATGAATAAATAAATGACTGAATGACTGAATGAATGAATGAATGAATGAATGAATGAATGAATGAATGAATGAATAAATAAATAAATAAATAAATAAATAAATGACTGAATGAATGAATGAATGAATGAAATCTTGTATTCGTTTGTTTGTGTTGTGTGTAGGAGGCGTGTTCAGTCGTCAGGCTGAAGTGGTCTTCCAGCCGGGGAATGAGCGTCTGACCATCAGACAGCAGTTCAGCGGCATCGATGAACACGATCACCTGCTGATCAGCACAGAACTGGACGGAAGAATCCCAGAGCTGCCCAGAGGAGCCACAGTGCAGATCCAGCCCTACAGCGAGATCTACCAGTACTCCAACAACTGTGAGAAACACACACACACACACACACACACACACACACATGCTTCTTGATTTAAGACTTTATAGATATCTGTTCTAGACCAAAGACTTTTCAGTGTGCGATGACTTCTCATGACTGAAGCATCTCTTTCTCCTGGTATTTGTTTTCTGTCTGGCAGTGATCACGTCATCGTCGCGCCGTGAGTACAGTGTTAGCCTGCCTGACGGGAGCGTCCGCACACTGGCGTATCTGTGGACGCAGAGCATCAAGTTCGAGAGCTGCCCCTACGAGGACGTCCTGAGCTCAGTGTCCCCCAGCCAGCAGCTCAGCGTGGAGCAGATCTTCGTCATGTACGACTCCAGCAACCAGCTGATCCGCTTCGCCATGAGCAACAAGATCGGCTCCGTACACAGTGAGCAAACGCACAAAACACAGTGACGAAACACTCTTTCTCTAATGCTTCCCAAGTAATGACGTATTATATCAGATCATCAAAATGATAATGCTTATAATATGTTTATATTTTACAGTATGATATAAATCTCTATGGTACAACACTACAGATGCATATAGTTTATTGTACATTTTGCAGGAATACAAATAATCATGAAAGTGAGATTTGCTCTGTAGTGTATATTGCAATTTGTTTAATATATTAAATGTAGATTATATTTTATATATTATATAGAGTTCTTTATAAGGAGCTGTTCAAATAGTTACATTTTTGTCATACACACTCACCGGCCACTTTATTAGGTACATCTTACTAGTACCAGGTTGGCCCCTTTTCCCTGCAGAACTGCTTTAATCCTTCATGGCAGAGATTTAGCAAGCTACTGGAAATATTCCTCAGAGATTTTGCTCCATATTGTCATGATAGCATCACACAGTTGCTGCAGATTTGTCGGCTGCACATCCATGATGCCAATCTCCCGTTCCACCACATCCCAAAGCTGCTCTATTGGATTGAGCTCTGCTGACTGTGGAGGCCATTTGAGTACAGTGAACTCATCGTCATGTTCAAGAAACCAGTCTAAGATGATTGAGCTTTATGACATGCTGCGTTATCCTGCTGGAAGTAGCCATCAGAAGATGGAGACACTGTGTAACAAAGCAAGGACATGTTCACAGTATTTCTGATAATGTTTATTTCTTCTGGAGAAAGTCTTATTTGATTAATAAAATGCAGTTATACAATAAAAAAAAAAATTAAGATCAATGTTATTACCCCCTTATTTTATTTGATTGTCTCCAGAACAAACCACTGTTATACAATGATTTGCCTAATTACCCTAGTGAAGCCTTTAAATGTCACTTCTACCATTGAAGACTGGCAAATCATATCAAAGGTATTATTATTATCGTTTTTTTAAATGGTTTGATTTTATAATTTTTTTTGTAAAATATTAACTTTGTTCTGTATTCATATAAATTCATAAAATTGTAATAAAATTCAATTAAATCATTCAATTTAATTATATTATTATGATTTTTTAAACACATTAAATTATTGCATACATTATATTATTGCAATTACAACTTTATTAATGTATACATTTTCAGTAAATATATGTTTTCATTGCTGTTATTTTAAAATGTGTTATTTTAACTGTACATTTCAGAATTTTTTCATTTTTAAAATATATTTTATTCATAACATTTTTTATAAGTACAAAATAGAACAAAAACATTTACACAATTTATAATACGTTTTTAGACAAATAAGGAAAAAACACAGAAAATTAATTTAATAACTGAATCACTTATAAAAAATAAATAAATAAATAAATAAAAAACAAGCACCAGTCCATCCAAGCATGCACCAAATAGAGTAAATAATATACATCAAGTTTTACTTGATCAAACTCGAAACATTGAAAAGAAACTTAATTTAATTATTAATTGTCCATGAATTATAAGCGCCCAACTCTCAACTCTTAAAAAGATAAACAAGGAGGAGGCCCCAGATTGTTTCAAACTCTTCAGAAGCCTCTGCCCTGGCAAAACGAATTCTTTCAAGCTTAAGAGCAGCAAGCATTTCAGTCAGCCATTTATGAAAAGTAGGTGGTAAAGTGGATCTCCAATCCATCAAGATTTCCATTTTAGCCACCATAATAGACATCTGCTGAATATGTGATCATGCTAACACAGGGTCAGAGCATCCAAACAGGGCTAATTCAACGTCTTATTTTAGTGCAATTTGAAGTGTAAGTTATTGTTTTGTCTATCAATTTTATTACTTTTTAACGCTCCTCTTTTTAAGTTGCTTCTCGAGAAATATTTAAGTTTTTTAAATTTAGTTTTTTATGCTTAAAATCGTTTGTTTTGTTTTTAACCCCAAAAAAGTTTGTCTTACTATCCATGCCCTTAGTGTCACGTTTGATCAATTTAGTGCATCCTTGAGGAACAAAATAGTTCATTTATTCTTAAAGAAATCTTCCTGATGGCAACATTTGAGCAGATATGTGTGTGTGTGTGTGTGTGTGTGTGTGTTTTGCTAGTCTGTAGTTTGTAGATGTAAACAGAGCCGCAGCTGCTAGTGAAGCATCTAGTAGAAGTGTGGAGCTCCTGCTGATGTTTATGGCTCTGTGCTCTGGGTTAAAGGTGTTCTGCTTTATGTAAACTGATCTGAGTTAAAACAGCTAAAGAGTGTAACATCTGCGACCTGTGTGTGTGTGTGTGTGTGTGTGTGTGTGTGTCCATGTGGGTGGGTGAGTGTGTGTGTTATTGTAATATATTATCTTTAGATTAAACATTTTATATTTTATAGAGTTCTTTATGAGGACCTGTTCAAGTAGTTGATTTCGTGACTCTGTGTTCCTTTAAGGTAATAAAATCACTGCTTAGGCTACACGGTAGACTTTTAATAAGAGTATAGTCTTAATCATATTAAAATCGGAGTATTGGTGTCTTATGTAAATGTACTCAGAAAGTCTGCGGTGAAGTCGCGAGCTGTCAAAGACAGGGCATTACTCTGCCTTTCAGCATGAGCCTCCAAGTTTAGCGTGTTTCCTCATTAAACGCAACGAAAGTGTATGCTTCGCGTTGTTGTGTCAGAATCCTTGTGAAATACAGTAATACTTTAGGACGCTTAGTTTAAGCAAATTTGATGAACGTGATCATGCGTGTTGAATCTGAGGGGAGTCGCTCCAGTATGGAAGGCCGTTGGGGCCAAAACGTCTGCAGCGCGTTGTGTGTGTGTCTGTGTGTGTGTCTGTGTCAGGGGTGGAGTGAGCGACGTATCTGAGTAGGGGCGAGAGGGGTGTGCAATGTATTTAACGACCGGTTTGCAAGAAATTATCATGCATTTCCGGGCATTTGGGAGTCTCTGTGCACTTGCGGGATACTCCTAGTCTTAGCAACTGGATGAATGTAAAGGAGGATTAAGCAAAATTGTTTCTACTCTATAACTAATGTTCTCAACTCACAGCAATAAAACTACAATGAGTGCAACAGTTTTTATTCTATAGTTTATTATTATAATTTTTCATTTTCCATATCTGCAATTCCTGTATTTTGGCATTTTTTTGCAGTCCACTAAGAATCCAACATGGAAATCAATGTTTTCTTTATTGGCATTGATTGTTTTGAAATTTAAATGTCATTAACATGCCTGTGTTTTAATTTCTGTAATAAATATGGCTGTCAAGCCAGGATCTTGATGGTTTACATGAAGAAATCTGTGTTACAAGTTAAACAAAAATTCTATTAAACAATTATATTTTGAATTTAAACACTTTTTGTCTTGCGTTTACATAAATTTTACATTTAAATAGCCAAAATTACAAGTTTCAGTATTTTAAATGTGATTAATCGCGATTAATTTTTTTAAAGAGGTGCGATTAACTAATTAATTTTTTTTAATCGATTGACAGCACTAATATATATATAATGAAGCGAGAGAGATTGTATATTGTGGTTATATTGTATATACATATAGTTGATAGGTGATATAGTTATTATTATTAGTAAGCTGCAGTTAAGAATTGGTTATGCAGTAATATAAGTTTAGCAACAGACCTACATTTGCTGATTTATTTGAGAAATGATGCATGTAAATGAGCGGGTTACACAGGAAAACTGTATCGTGTGGCTTCTTTTGTTGGTGGTTTTGAAGTGTTTTTGTGGACGAGTGAGAAAGGGCTTTATGATTCACATGTTTGGACAGTGTGTGTGATGTGGTTTATTGTGGACATGCAGTATGCTTTTGATTGTGTGTGTGTGTGAGTGTGCATGAATGTGTGTGCGTACCGTATGTGTGTGAGTATATGCGTGTATGAATGTTTGTGTGTGTGTGTGTTGAATGTGTGTGAATATATGAGAGAGTGTTGAAGTGAATGTATCTGTATATGTGTGTTTATGTTTGTATATATAAATGTCTGTGTGTGTGTGTGCAGTACTGAGCATGTGTTGTGTGTGTTTAGGTGGAGTCCCGGAGCAGAATCCGTGTTTTACTGGTAGACACGGCTGTGACACTAATGCCGTCTGCCGGCCGGCGCAGGGGAAAGACTTCAGCTGTGAGTGCGCCGCTGGATTCTCTGGAGACGGACGCGTGTGTTACGGTAAACATACACTTGTGGTAAATTCAGATCAGTGTGTGTGTGTGTGTGTTGTGTGTCAAAAAGGAAGGAAAGGCCTTTTTCTTTGGCTTAGTCACTTATTTATCAGGGGGCGCCACAGCGGAATGACCCGCCAACTATTCCAGCATGCGTTTAAGCAGTGGATGCCCTTCCAGCTGCAAACCAGTACTGGGAAACACCTTTACACTCTCACATTCACACACACACACTCATGCACTAGGGCCAATTTAGTTCAATTCCCCTATAGCGCATGTGTTTGGACTGTGGGGGAAACCAGGGGAGAACATGCAAACTCCACACAGAAAACACCAACTGACCCATCCGGGACTCGAACCAGTGACCTTCTTGCTGCGGGGCCACAGTGCTAACCACTGAGCCACCGTGCCACCCTTGCTTTCTTCATCAATATCTTCAAGACATGTTTTGTCTAGATTTTGTTTGTATATGAGAACGCAAATGTTGAACACAGTAGAATTTTTCCTTCTCAATCCTTCAGCATGTACAGCCTTTATTATTTTCATATGACTAGATGGACCACAGTAAAGTTCAAAGTGTCTTCTCTCCAATGATACCTAAATAACATTTGTAGCTCACTGATGTCACATCCATCGTGTTTGTTGAGGACAGGCCTTCACTCTTCATCTCAGCGCTGATGAATCTGTTCTCCGGGTCAGAAACTGTATTAGAGTTTAATTTGAGTTCAAAGCAGCTGCTGGTTCACAGCCGGGACGATGATCCAACACAAACACACTGCGGAAGAGACGCACGGACTGTATATGCAGTGTGTAATTCATGAGATCTGGCCTCGCTTTGGGAAAACTCACGCTTCGGTTTAGAGAAAACAGACGTTTGGTCCCAGAAGACATGCATCACTTATATTAGAGCTTATATACTGAAACACCAGTCAACTATTGCTGCTTCCTGTTAAAACACACAATGAGTATCATAGTATTATATTTATCTGGGGCCGGGTCGCGGGGGCAGCAGTCTTAGGAGAGAACCCCAGACTTCCCTCTCCCCAGACACTTCCTCCAGCGGGATCCTGAGGCGTTCCCAGGCCAGCTGAGAGACATAGTCCCTCCAGCGTGTCCTGGGTCTTCCCAGAGGTCTCCCCCCAGTGGGACATTCCTGGAACATTTCTCTAGGTAGGCAGGAGGCATCCAAAACAGATGCCCAAACCACCTCAGCTGACTTCTCTGGATGTGGAGGATCAGCGGCTCTACTCCGAGCTCCTCCCGGGGGACAGAGCTCCTCACCCTATCCATAAGGGTGCGCCTTGCCACCCTGTGAAGGAAACTGATTTCGGCTGCTTGTATCTGAGATCTTGTCCTTTCAGTCATGACCCAAAGCTCATGACCATAGGTGAGAGTAGGAACGTAGATTGACCGGTAAATCGAGAGCTTTGCCTTTCGGCTCAGATCCTTCTGTACCACAACAGACCGATACATCCACCACATTACTGCTGCACCAATCCGCCTGTCAATCTCACGCTCCATCCTTCCCTAACTCGTGAACAAGATACTCGAACTCCTCCGCCTGGGGTAAGGACTTTCCTCCAACCTGGAGATGGCAAACCACCTTTTTCCAGTGGAGCACTATGGCCTCGGACTTAGAGGTACTGATTCTCATCCCCTCAGCTCCACACTCAGCAGCAAACCACCCCAGTGCATGCTGAAGGTCCATGTCTGATGAAGCCAACAGAACAACATCATCTGCGCATAACAGAGATAAAATCCTGTCATCCCTGAACCGGACCCCCTCCAGCCCAAGGCTGTGCTTTATAATTCTGTCCTTAAAAATTATGAGCAGAGTTAGTGACAAAGGGCAGCCCTGCCAGAGTCCAACATGCACTGGAAACAAGTCTGACTTATCTCCGGCAATAAGAACCAAACTCCTACTCTGTTCATACAGGGACGAGACGGCCTTTAACACAGCGCCTCTGAACCCAAACTCCCACAGAATGCCACAAGGGTCATGGTCGAATGCCTTCTCCAAGTCCACAAAATATTTCTTATTTTGCATGTATAAAGGAGCATAATAGGTCACCTTTAAAGACACAAACTCAAGTCATGTAGTCTGAACAGCTCAGCAATCTGTCGTTGTTTAAAGTCATGCAGTGTGAACTGGGCTTTATGTGCACTCCTGTATATAACACAGCCATATTGTGACTTTGTGTCAGATGTGGACGAGTGTTCAGAAAGCCCTCATGTCTGCGGAGCGTTCGCTATCTGCAGTAATCAGCCGGGGAGTTTCCGCTGTGAGTGTCTGGACGGGTTTCAGTTTGCTGCAGACGGACGGACTTGTGTTGGTAAGAGTCCTCATGTGTGTCTGATGCGATTGTTCTTAGTGTGTGTGGAAGAGTGCAAGGGTTTAATTAGTGCGATTGAAATATTTTAAGATATTGAAGAAATGGATACACACTGTAAAGAAAGTTATAAGTTGACTTTTCTTTGAGCAGGTAAACCCATTGCCTTCAAATTTGTAAGTAAACGAGCTGTGCATAATTATTAAAATTAAGTTCAATCAACTGAACAGTTCCAAGTTACAATGAGTTTACCTTTTTACTCCAATAAATGCACTCAATGGTGGGATAAATGTGGGTTTCTGTGCATGCAGTTTCCGTGTGGGCCTGGTTATTATTGGTCATCATTATCAGTTAAAAACCCATATTGGTGCATCACTAATAGTGTTGACGGTGTGTGTTTAGAAACCGAGCGTCCTGTGGATCACTGTCAGAGAGGAACACACGACTGCGACGCTCCAGAAAGAGCCAGATGCAGATACACCGGCGCCTCGTCCTACATCTGCGCATGTCTGACCGGCTTCACTGGAGACGGACGAGTCTGTCACGGTAAACTTTACTCAATACTCCTACTATTACTCGGCCCGTGTTTTGTTTCTATGTTTAGTTTTGCTTAGTTGTCATTTGTCTCGCCCTGTCATCAGAGTTTTCACTTAATAATTACCCAAGAATTATGTCGTCTCCACCCCCTCGTCATATGCATATATTGATTTTCCTTTGGCTTAGTCCATTATTCATCAGGGGTCCCCACAGCGGAATGAACCGCCAACTATTCCAGTATATGTTTTTCACAGCGGATGCCCTTCCAGCTGTAACCCAGTACTGGAAAACACCCATACACTCTCACATACACACACACACACACTCATACATTCATTCATTCATTTTCTTTTCGGCTTAGTCCCTATATTAATCAGGGGTCGCCACGGCAGAATGAACCGCCAACTAATCCAGTATATGTTTTACACAGCAGATGCCCTTCCAGCTGCAACCCAGTACTGGAAAACACCCATACACTCCCACATTCACACACACACACTCATACATTCATTCATTCATTCATTTTTCTTCCGCGTAATCCCTTATTAATCAGGGGTCGCCACGGCAGAATGAACCGCCAACTACTCCAACATATGTTTTACACAGCAGATGCCCTTCCAGCTGCAACCCAGTACTGGAAAACACCCATACACTCTTGCATTCACACACACACACACTCATACATTCATTCATTCATTGATTTTCCTTCGGCGTAATCCCTTATTAATCAGGGGTCGCCACGGCAGAATGAACCGCCAACTACTCCAGCATATGTTTTACACAGCAGATGCCCTTCCAGCCGCAACCCAGTACTGGAAAACACCCATACACTCACAATCACACACACTCATACATTCATTCATTCAATCATTTTCTTTTCAGCTTAGTCCCTTTAATAATCAGGAGTCGCCACAGCAGAATGAACCGCCAACAATTCCAGTATATGTTTTACACAGTGGATGCCCTTCCAGCTGTAACCCAGTACTGGGAAACGCCCAAACACTCTCACATTCGCACACACTCATACATTCATTTTCTTTTTCAGCTTAGTCCTTTTAATAATCAGGGGTCACCACAGCGGAATGAACCGATAACTACTCCAGCATATGTTTTACACAGCGTATGCCCTTCCAGCTGTAACCTAGTACTGGAAAACACCCAAACACTCTCACATTCACACACTCATACATTCATTCATTCATTTATTTTCTTTTCAGCTTAGTCCCTTTAATAGTCAGGGGTCGCCACAGCAGAATGAACCGCCAACTATTCCAGCAAATGTTTTACACAGCGTATGCCCTTCCAGCTGTAACCCAGTACTGGAAAACACCCATACACTCTCACATTCACACACTCATACATTCATTTTCTTTTGCGGCTTAGTCCTTTTAATAATCAGGGGTCGCCACAGCGGAATGAACCGTCAAATATGCCCTTCCAGCTGTAACCCAGTACTAGGAAACACCCAAACACTCTCACATTCACACACACACACACTAATTCATTCATTTATTCATTTTCTTTTCAGCTTAGTCCCTGGGAAATACCCATACACACTCATTCACACACACACACACACACACACACACACACACACACTCATACACTATGACCAGTTTAGTTGATCAATCCCCCCATAGCGCATGTGTTTGGACTGTGAGGGAAACCGGAGCACCCTGAGTCCGTCTGTAGGTTTTGTCAGTGTAATGTGAGACTCAGCAGACAGCAGGGCCTCTGGAGACAGGAAGTGCTGTGATGTGGACAGGAAGTGCTGGAGCCGCTCCTCCACAGCTGCACGGGTCATTTATCAGTGCTGTTCGCCTCCTGGCCTGATCATGTCTGAAAGTGGAGCAGATTTCCCCTCACACCCCGAGTGTTTCTTCCAGTTCCAGCTTTAAACACACAGCAGATGTGCATTCCTGCATATACAGCGCTGTATCATGACTCAACACTGGACACAGCTGAACACAACTTTAGCATTTTATTCTGTTTCAAATACTTTCAGCTACTCCACTAGAGCTGTAGCTAGACGCCGATTTCGTGGCTGAAATCTGTTTTTATATACAAGTGCAATCATGTGGAGTAAATTACCAAAATCCATCAAGAAATTAAAAGACTTAAAGGGGAAATGAAGCACTCAGTCAGGTTTACCTTTTTTGTACAATGGATTCCACTGAAAATATAATAAACAAACTCGATTAATGTAAGCATCTAGGCGAAAGTGGCATGTTTTACTATAGATTTTAGACCTAGGACGCCACCATCTTGAAATGCTGCTGTGTCTGACGTCACGGGGTTGGTTTTGTTCCCTCAGCTGAACAGATACAGTGGAAATAATGAAGACTGTAAAGCCTAATGTAACCCTATGTGTGAAGCTGTAGGCGTGGAGCTGCTGCAAATACAAGCATCAGATGTGTGTCTGATGTAAAAGTATAGATATTTATTCTATTTATCTTTTTTTCCCTTTTAATTACCGATCATTTGATGCGCTTTGCTCCACTCTCTGTATTACACTGCCTGACTGCCTGTCTGTGATTGTAGCGGACTGGACAGCCTAACATAACCCAATGCATGAAGTTGTGGACGAGCATCACAGAGCTGGTGCAAATACAACAAATACAAGCATTTAAGTGTCTTAAGTTGTGTATTTTTCTTTTGTTTATACCTTTTGTTTGATGCGCTGTGGTCCAAGATCGCTGGTTCGAGCCTCGGCTGGGTCAGTTGGCATTTCTGTGTGGAGTTTGCATGTGCTCCCCGTGTTCGCGTGGGTTTCCTCCGGGTGTGTGATGGGTTGCAGCAGGAAGGGCATCTGCTGCATAAAATATATGCTGGAATAGTTGGTGGTTCATTCCACTGTGGCGACCCCAGAATAATAACGGGACTAAGCTGAAAACAAAATAAATGAATGAATATGGCACTAGATTGACTCCATAAGAAACAGCACCAACACAACCAAAGGGGAGTCAATGTGAACAGCACACAAGGAGGTTCCATGTTGTAAACCAGTGGTCTCAAACTCAAATTGGCGACGGGCCATTTCAGTGACACGATTCATAGGAGAGCCGTTTTAACATTCAAGCACAAGAAAAAAAGTGAAGTAATTGGTGCATCTCAGGACAACAGGCATGATGTTTATAACTCAAGTATTCCCTGTCACAAACCAACACATCAGCATGTTTCTGCTTCAGACAACTGCTGAAATATATCTGTGGCTGTTTCAAGAGTTCACACTTAGATATTGCTTGACAACTGTAAGCAGATTTGGCATGCTGTCCCGGGAGAGAACCCTGAGCTCGGAGATAGTTGAGCCCAGGGCTCCCGCCAGGTCCATAGAGCATGTGAGGGGAGTACGAGATCAGGTGATTCTCGAGAGCTCCCCTTTTTTGTAAAGGAGAAAAGGAGGAGAAAGGGGTGGATGGGGGGTTTCTTCGGAAAACTAAGATAAGGGAGTAATATCTAGCTAGGCTACTTATAGTGAGTTAGGATAGATCTGATTGGCTAACTAATGAGTGTAGATAGGTGGCCAGCTGCAGTCAATTATATCACGTGCTCCTCTCGAAATTAGTTTAAAAACTTCACTTAAATTAGCATGTTGACATTTAAATAGTCATAATAATGATGATAATAATTATTATTATTCTTTCCCAACCGATTGTTGCTTTACCGAAAGTTTAACAGATAGCGCAAGAACAGCAGAAACATATTGGGTAACTTTAGTGACTTTACTGGCGAGTGTTATTCTCAGTATCTTTCTTTTTTTTGTAAAACTCCAACAAAGATGGGAAAAGTAAGTGTGCATTCACATTAACAATTCATCCAGCAGTAAA
The DNA here is from genome assembly GCF_052040795.2 of Danio rerio. Taxonomy (NCBI): domain Eukaryota; kingdom Metazoa; phylum Chordata; class Actinopteri; order Cypriniformes; family Danionidae; genus Danio; species Danio rerio. Next base: position 47,447,115 of record NC_141031.1, read on the forward strand.
ATGTAGTTGTCATAGAAATCTTAGTAGGCATATGGAGGAAAATCTATCAAATGAGATCATTTGAATCAAATATTAGCAAAGTTAGCATGTGTTACACTACCAGCATAACTTGTAAGCCACGAAGAAGTGTTTGTTCAACTTGTGAAGTTTATTTATAAACAGATTTGGAGAGGATCACGTGCTTATGATTGTTCACAGCTGTTTCAGCTTTAGCTAATGACTGATTATCCTATCAGACGATCCTTAACTCACTATAAATAACCAGACTTTTCTCATCTCAATATCTTCGTCTTGAAGAAACCCCCCCACCCAGCCCTACTTTCCCTCCTTTCAAACGGGCGTCACGGTGGCCAGTGATTAGCGCTGTTGCCTCACAGCAAGAATGCCCCTGGTTTAATTCCTTTCCAGACCAGACGACATTTCTGTGCGGAGTTTGCTCGTTCTCCCCGTGGTCGCGTGGGTTTTCCCCGGGTCCTCCGGTTTCCTCTCACAGTTCAAAAGCAAGCACTCTAAACAATTTATCCAAAATATTTTCGCTAAACTCTGAGTACACCTTTCAGCATCCATATCTGACACTTAGCTACAACAAGCAAGAGGGGGAGTCATCGAGATCTACCTGAGCTCAAACTCCCCTCTCGCCTTGCAACGGGAGGGAGCCCAGGGCTCGAGGATCTTATAATCTCAGGGGTCTCTTCCGGGACAGCACGCCAAACTAGCTTTATTATCAATCATCAGCTAAGTGTGAACTCTTGAAGATACAGGCAGTATAAAACTGATGATAATCAAACGGTACTTGAATAGTTACAAAAATAGAGCTTTAGTAAAAATAGAGCACGTATGCACATTTATTTACACGTTTAAATCAGCCACAGAAATAATATGCATGCATGTGCGTTACTCTCGACCGCACACTGAGAAAAAACAAAAGTAAAGCTGAAATGCAGAATATTATAGTGCAGTACTTTAAACGTCCAATAGGTGGGGGATCAAAAACAAAGCTGGCCAATCGCGACAGCACTATAATGATAGTGATTCAGTGATAGTGGTTTGGGGGGCCGAGTCTCTATATAAAAATCTTATATTTTTGATGTCAGTTGCGGGCCGGAGGGGGTAGCAGGGCGGGCTGTAAAGTTTGAGACCCCTGTTGTAAACGGTGTCCATGCTGTTTGTATGAGTGTGTTTTCAGCTGTTGTTAATGTGCGGTTCTCGTCCTGCAGATATAGACGAGTGCCAGCCGGGTCGATGCCACAGTGATGCCGTCTGCTTCAACACTCAGGGCTCCTTCAGCTGCCAGTGTCGGCCCGGGTTTACTGGAGACGGCTTCAGCTGCACTCCTGGAGCCGGTGGGTGGACTAGAGTAAAATTATAGTAAACGTTCTGCTGAAAATATAAAAGAGCAGGGCTATCAGTCATTTAGGGTGGGGTTTTAGTTATTTAGGGCGGAGCTATCAGTCATTTAGGGTGGGGTTTTTAGTTATTTAGGGCGGAGCTATCAGTCATTTAGGGTGGGGTTTTTAGTTATTTAGGGCGGAGCTATCAGTCATTTAGGGCATAGCTATCAGTGCTTTAGGACGGAGCTATCAGTGCTTTAAGCCGAGTTATTGGTCATTATGGGCAGGACTATTAGTGGTTTAAGGTGGAGCTATCAGTCATTTAGGGTGGGGCTATCAGTTATTTAGGGCGGGGCTATCAGTCATTTAGGGCAAAGCTATCAGTGCTTTAGGGTGGAGTTATTGGTCATTATGGGGAGGTCTATTAGTAATTTAAGGTGGAGCTATCAGTCCTTTAGGGCGGGGCTGTCAGTCATTTAGGGAAAAGATATCGGTCCTTTAGGGCAGAGCTATCAGTCTTTAAGGGTGGGGCTGTCAGTCATTTAGGGCAGGGCTATCAGTCATTTAGGGCGGGGCTATCAGTGCGTTAGGGCGGAGTTATTGGTCATTATGGGCAGGGCTATTAGTAATTTAAGGTGGAGCTATCAGTCCTTTAGGGCGGGGCTATCAGTCATTTAGGGAAAAGATATCAGTCCTTTAGGGCGGAGCTATCAGTCTTTAAGGGTGGGGCTGTCAGTCATTTAGGGCGGAGCTATCAGTCCTTTATTGCAGAGCTATCAGTCATTTAGGGCGGGGCTATCAGTCCTTTAGGGCAGGGCTATCAGTCATTTAGAGCGGGGCTATCTGTCCTTAAGGGCAGGGCTATCATTTAGGGCGGAGCTATCAGTCATTTAGAGTAGGGCTATTAGTCATTTAAGGTGGAGCTATCAGTTATTTAGGGCGAGGCTATCAGTCCACTAGGGAGGAGCTATTCGTTTTTTTTAGGGCGGAGCTATCAATGGGTGTCTCGTTTCTGCTCTGTATCCATTTGTCAATCTTCCTCCTTTTTTTTGCAACCCTCCCTGTCTTTCAACAATCCAATCGATTCCCAAAGAACTAAATCCTGCACCACCTGCAACATTTGTTTCACATTTATGGACAGTATCAAATGGATGTACGTCATGATAGAGGAAAAAAAACAATCTTAACTTTGTTTTGTGGCGACTTTAAATCAAAAACCTTTTCCCTAAATTTGAGTGCTCCCCCACTTTTCAAAAAAAGTTACACCCATGGTTTTTGGTCACCTACATTTTGCATCATTAAACCAATAAACTATTTGACTTCATTAAACCATTATTAAAGCATTTGACTTTTGCCTTAATAAACTCCTAATTTGCTGCTTATTAATAGTCATTCATGTATTGGTCAGGCTTAGATAAATAACTGGAGCACACTGGAGAAAACTCTGCATTTGTTTCTGTGTGTGTTTTCTTTCTCCCACTCGTTTCTCATGGCTGTGTGTGTGTGTGTGTGTGTGTGCTTGTTTGTAATGCTCAGATAAGAAACACTGATTGTCATTAGTCTGAGTGTTTTCCTTCCTCCTCAGGTTGGGGGTTTTCTGGGGCTGGTTTACATTATCATATGGTTCTCATACAGCCGTTGGGTCTCGACACGCCTGTTCACAGTCAGCAGACAGGAATGTGTTTTATTTACTGTACTGATCATCTGCAGCACCGCCATACTGGCACAATATTACACCTGCTTAACTAGGATTATTATATATGAGGACATAAGAAAATCATGCACACAGTGTATTTGGGCACAAAATAATAGATGAATATATAAAGCTGAGGTCAGAATTATTAGCCCACCTTTGATTTTTTAGATTTTTGTTTTTATATTTCCAAAATGATGTGTAACAGAGCAGGGAAATTTTCACGGTATGTCTGATAATATTTTTTCTTCAGGAGAAAGTATTAGTTGTTTTATTTTGGTTAGAATAAAAGCAGTTTTTAATTTTTTAAGACCATTTTAAAGTCAATATTATTAGCCCCTTTAGGCTATACATCATTTTAAAAATAGTCTACAGAACAACCCATCATCATACAATGACTTGCCTAATTACCCTAACCTGCCTAGTTACCCTAATTAACCTAGTTAAGCCTTTAAATGTCACTTTAAGCTGTATAGAAGTGTCTTGAAGAATATCTAGTCTAATATTATTTACTGTCATCATGACAAAGAGAAAATAAATCAGTTATTAGAGATGAGTTATTAACACTATTATGATTAGAAATGTGTTGAGAAAATGTGTGTGTGTGTGTTTCAATGTTTAAAAAAAGCAAAGATGCATTAATGTGTTCAAAATTACAGTAAAAACTAATAAAAATAGCAGTTTTCCAAAAATCCCATTTGTTTGTGGGATGTTAAGCTTCATTACTCCAGTCTTCAGTCACACGATCCTTCAGAAATCAGTATAATTGGATGATTGATTGGATGAGGATCAACAAATATTTTTGGCTATTATTAATATTGAAAACACTTGTGCTGCTGCTTATTTTTTCAGAATCTGATGCATTTGATTTATTTGATGTATATATAAATGCTCACCTAAACACTAAACACTTTATAAAAATATGCTATAAGTTGTATTTTTCATGTCAAATTTTGAGATTAAATATCTTGCCATTTTAATTTCTCAAATAACAATCAGCATGTTAAACCATAAACATACATTGGTGGGTAAGTGGGTGGGTGTGTGTGTGTGTGTGTGTGTGTGTGTGTGTGTGTGTGTGTGTGTGTGTGTGTTTGACAAAAGCATGTCATTCTCCTAATTTGAGGGCAGATGTCAGCCTCTGACGCCGTGAAAATTACAGCCTCATCCTGTCCATCCGGTCAAAATAATCATCCTGTTTAATAATTAACAGGTAAAAAAAATGCTAAAATGAAAGTCACTACAACAAATGCTGATGTGGTGTTTGTTTCACTGCAAAAAGGGAAGAATGAAAATAATATGAGGACAAAAATTGATAAAGAAAATACTTAAAAAAAAAAAAAAGGAAACAAATGCTGTAATAGCATATCAGTTATTCTAAAGTAGCACTGATGAAAACGTTTTCTGTGGAATAACATGCGCTGGCAAATATAAAATTACTTTTATATAAAAGCAATTCAAATTAAATTATAAAAAATTCATTTATTTTAAATGATAAATTATTACTTAAATTATATATATATATATATATATATATATATATATATATATATATATATATATATATATATATATATATATATATCCTGCATTTGATATCACCATTTGTTGTATAATTATTATTGTATAATTTTTGTGTTATTTTATTATTTGCCATTTTTAAGTCTATGCACCTTAGATTGAAACTGCTATGCATTTTATTTTGTAGGATATTTTGATCAATTAAAACCTAAAATAACAGCATTTATTTGATATGTAAAAATATTACTATATGTATTTTGTTTGAAAATAGTGCCCTTGTTCACTTGAAGTCAATTTATTGTAATAATATTTTTAACAAATAGAAAAATATGACCTAAATGTGCATTAAGATGAAATATATATTTAAAAATATTCATTAATATGTGGGGCGACACGGTGGCTCAGTGGTTAGCACTGTGGTCGCACAGCAGGAAGGCTGCAGGTTCGAGTCCCGACTGGGTCAGTTGGAGTTCCTGTGTGGAGTTTAATAGGGAAAATAGTTCATCAATAGGGGAATTGATGAACTAAACTGGCCGTGTGTATGTGTATGACTGTGTGTGGATGTTTCCCAGTACTGGGTTGCAGCTGGAAGGGCATCCGCTGTGTAAAACATAGTGACCCCTGATAAATAAGGGACTAAGCTGAAGGAAAATGAATGAATGAATATACTGTAATATAATAAAAAAATATCCTAAAAACTTAGCCTCATGCTCTTTGTACAGTAAATCTTATATCATAGATCTTGTATGGTGGCCCTGTGTGTGTGTGTGTGTGTGTGTGTGTGTGTGTGTGTGTGTGTGTGTGTGTGGAGACAGATCACATTGATCATCTGCTCCAGATGTCCCCGCAGTGTCAGCAGATGCTCTTCCCGGAGGCCCCAGGGCCCCTAAACCAGACAGACAGAACACAGAGCTTGTTTTTAAAGTTACGACACGTCACATGATCAAACCAGTCAGGAAAATGATGTATACTACAGGGCTGTTGAATGGTTGATTCTGATTGGCTGAGGACAAGTTTGAGGAGCTTTTCCCCTAATTTATTATAGGGTATATGCCGAGCTAGTGTTTTTCCCATACTGATAAGCTTCCGGAGACCGGTTATTGTGAGTTTTTTTCCATCTTACACAGTTTCTTTTACAGCATCAATGTTGTAATGTAATTAAAACACAATCAGTTAAACAGACTTCGGCAGGCATTTAGTTGCTCAAGTGTAAAACGAGACAAAAAGCAGTTTACACGCAAGCGTCCGTCAGAATAAGCAGGCTAGCGCAGAAGCTCCATTGAATATAGTGGGGTAAAATAAATGCTCAAATTATAAAGACATGGCGGGGGGAAATGTTATTTAATGCAGTGCAATCTGAGAAACTGGCCACGCCCACTGTTTTCTCATTTAATATTGTGTTTCTCTGGGAACTGCATCTCAAAACAACTTTAAAGGGCCATGAGACCCCCTCGTTTCAGCAGGGTGTTTTCACACCTCTACTTTGGAAAAAGTCTGAAAAGTGGGCGTGTCCAGCTCTGTTTAGGGGGAGTGTCGGAGGAACTAAAGTGGGATGGTGTGGGAGTGTCTATTTGGGCACGCGCGAGTTTCAGAGTCAAAACACACACACACACACACAAGGGAGAAAGTGACTGTGTTTACATGGACATCTGTGGTCGAATTATTTGCCAAATGATTAAATGGTGGACTTTAACTGCAGTTTGGCTCTTTCATTCAGGGAATTCATTCATGCCCCTCGCGACAAACGAGATATTTGATTCGAGGATCTGCTCTAAGTGTGTATTTTTCATGCAATGTTTGATACCGCACGGCGAATGAGAGAAAAAAAAACCCTCCGCATTTCCCGGAAACTTAGATGCACACGGCAGGTAGTGTCAGAAAGCCGCGTGTGTTATTCCGGTCACTAAATGCGGTGAAAATCCTACACAAGGTTAAAGTTTGGTTGTGGTGCTAACATGTTTACACTCGGTGCAATAGTTAGTTCGATACGAACAAACTGAATAAACAAAGAGCAAATCTGTAGAGACAGGACGATCACCAGCAACTAGAGCCGCGTCTGTATTAAGAGGAGACTAAAGCGAATCCGGATCTCAGCGTTTGCAGATGAGAACAGCTCTCAGGTAAACAATAATCCTCCTTAGACACGTAAGTTATTGTTGTGGAGCGTCGCGTACACTGTTAATCCACACGTGACTCCAGCTGCGCTCTCACAGAGAGAAAATGAAAACAAAACTTCACTGCAGCAAACTATAAAAGCAACACTTCACGCTTGTTTCGCCAACACAACGTGGCGTCTCTGTCGTCTAAACACCGTGACAGTAATGAATATTAATGAGGTTGCACAATAGAGCGCGCTGATTGGTTTGAACCAAGCTTTACTCATGCATTAATGCAGCACACTGTAAGACGTAATAAGACTCACTCTGGCACAGACGTCCAGTCTGCACGCTGGAATACACGCTATTATCTCATGACCGTGACGCAGCTTCAACAATTAGTTTCAAACAGGAAGAACGAATTTGCTTGAAATAACGCAAAAACAACCAATTTACACTTTTTAGTGAAATATAGGTGTCCTAATAGTGTTTTTAGCAGTGTGGGACACATATACCACTGTCAACAGCTCAACACACGTGTACTGGTGTTTCGTGACCCTTTAAAAAAACCCGACTTTAACATCTGTGTTTGTTTGTTTCAGCGGTTGAGCAGACGGCGTGTGAGCAGCACAGAGAGTCCGCCCTATCCTCCTCCTCCTCCGGTGGTGGGTTCTTCCTCTTCCGCCCGCGGCCAATCGTGGGTCAGTTTGTGCCCAGCTGTGATCAGTACGGTGCGTATGAGCCCACGCAGTGTCACGCCAGTGTGGGTCAGTGCTGGTGTGTTGACAAGGCTGGACAGGAGATTCCTGGATCCAGAGCTGAAGCTGGAAGCAGACCGCTGTGTAAGAGACACACACACATATATACACAAATACACACACACAAACATATACACACATGTTAAGTCTGTAGAGTAAGTTTTGAATTGAGTCGTGTGCTCATAAACCACCTCAACATTGCAATACCTCAATCATTACCATGTCTTTACATTTATATTTACATATATGTCATTATATTTAAAAATAAAGCCTGGAATATTTTAATATTAATAAGCCCCTCCCTCTTTAAATAGGCATTGATCATAATGTGGCTCCACCCCTCATTGGCCCCACCCCCCGCTCTGATATCGGCCCTCTGACGCCTGGAGCAAACCTGCTGTTCGCTCAGAGTGGGAGAATCGACCACATTCCTCTGGAGGGAAACCGCATGAGCAAAGAACAGGCCAAAACCGTCCTGCACGTCCCCGTGAGTTCACCACACACACCGTACTATACACACAAAATATGAGAAACCGTCCTGCACGTTACCGCGAGTTCACCACATACACGTTTATTTTTTATAAGTTTAATATAATTTATTACGTTTTCGCCTGGGCGTCACGGTGACGCAGTGGGTTGCAAAATCGCCTCACAGCAAGAAGGTCACTGGTTGCGCCTCGGCTGGGTCAGTTAGTGTTTCTGTGTGGACTTTGCATGTTCTCCTGGTGTTGGCGTGGGTTTTCTCCTGGTGCTCCGGTTTCCCTCACTGTCCAAACACATGCGCTATAGGGAAATTGGGTAAGCTAAATTGTCCGTAGTGTCTGAGTGTGTATGGGTGTTTCCCAGAGATGGGTTGCAGCTGTAAGGGCATCCACTAAATAAAAATGTGCTGGATAAGTTGGAAAATGTTAATATCTCAATGCATCAAAGCAAACACGCACATAACACAACAGGCCACGCCTCCTTTCAGATATATCCACTACTATTACTAGACACGCCCTGATTACTGCTGATTGGCTCTAGGTGTGTTTTGGGAATTGAGTGTGAATGTGAGTGTGTATGGGTGTTTTCCAGTACTAGGTTGAAGCTGGAAGGGTATCCGGTGTGTAAAACATATGCTGGAATAGTTGGTGGTTCATTCCACTGTGGCGACCCCTGATTAATAAAGGGACTAAGCTGAAAAGAAAATGAAGGAATTAAAGTTTGTTTTGTGGCAAATATATATTAATTAAAATTCTAAGATTTTGTTTTTGATGTTTATAAAAAAATAAAAATAAAAGAAGATTTGTGATTTTGGATTTTCAGAAAAATGCTGTTCTGTTTATTACAATATTATTAAATTAAAATAATTGTTAAATTTTAAATATTAAATAATGAAATCTTTAAATAAAGTCAAACTTTGTTCAAAACAAAAACGGTTCACTTTAATGTTGTAAGATAAATTTTTCTCTGGGGAAATACTTCATCATTTCGGATTTATTCTATTAGTTTTTATAGAAAAGGATTTTAACAGCTTTAAGCCAGATTTAATTAAATATTCAATAAAATATACGTTTTTTATTTTTGATTATATTGCTTATTTATTTAATTTAATGAATTTATTTATTTATTTAATTTTTTTTTTTTTTTTTTTTTGGACAAGTTTAATAAAATTGAGTGATTTTGTCTGCTTACAGCATAAGCAAATATCTATCAGTGGAATCACAAAAATAAACCTAATTCAATACAATTTGTGTTATTATTGTCCTACTGGCATGATTTTTTAATTATTATTATTGGAATAACTATATTACCTATTAATGGACTCAATTTTGATAGACATCAGAAAAGACTCAATATCGTGAGTCATTTAGCTTTTCTTTTATTTATTTTGTGATTTTAAGAATGTTGACACGTTTGTGCTGGAAAACAAGACAAAAACACAGAGGAGAAACATTGATCTTTCCACCATATGACAGTAAATTGCTGTAAATGAATCCAGAAACTGTGGCTTTGAATTCTTCATCACAGAAATGCAGAAAAACCTCAATTTACAGCTCTTGTAAGCCGCTGACAGACACGAGAGAGAGTCAGTAAACAAGAGCTCATGTGTGGAGGATCATTCACACTCAAACACATATTCATATTTATATAATGGAGCTTATTCAGTAAAAAAACCTCTTTACTATTGACTTCAATCATGTAAAAAATTTTTAAAAGAAAGTGAATTTTGTTTTGTTATTTATTTCTGTTTTGCTCCCATGTTTTGGCCCATTTCAACATGTTTTTGGTATGTAGCTGCTATTATGTCTTTATCCAGTTAAACTCTGCTCTTATTTGGGGATTTCCGCCTGGATTTTGCCTACCCAAATTTAAAGGCTTCCCAAATCCACATGCAGAGGTTTAAATGCAAAAATTTGGTATCATTTTAAAGAAAACCCTTTGAATTTTCATAAAACACTATTAAAAGTGTTTAAAATATCTGTATATGTTGTCTGTGTTATAATAAACACCTAAAAAAGTGTTCAGATTTGAAAGTGTACCTTGTAGGTTGTGTGTGGTCTAGCGTGCTGTAATTAATGTTGGTGGTTCCTGCACATGTCTGTAATCATAGGAAAACAGAAAAATGTCTCCACCATAATCTATGCAGAAGTTATTGTATTCCAGCTGATGAGAGGTGCTGTACAAGCCACAGGGAGCGATCATTGTTTTCATATTTCACTATTCTTTAGTTTGATCAAACATAATTCACTGTGTTTGGAGCACGTCAGACATATAAAAGGATTACTTATGCACATCAGCTCAAAAACAGAGGAGAATGGCCCTGAAGCACACAGCATAAGGTAAGAGATGACGGCTGACTGTGCTATCTGGGGCTGCTTATTGATCATAAATGTTGTTTTCACTTCTGCATTATGGAAACACCAAGATTCATTCAGCAACTGTTTGATATGTGAATATAATTCAGTAAAAAGAATGTTAGAACCGTATGAGCACCGGCAAGAGCTTTCATTTGAGCTTTAACTTGTACATGTGTCATATGAAAAATATGAAAATCAACCCATGTTCAATACCCAGCTCGGGTATCCGAAACACTGTGTATTTAAGTGTAAATAACTTCTGTACAGTAGAATGAAAAACCAAAGTGATGCAGATGTGCATAAAATAGAGATTCTACTCTTTCAAACAAAACCACTTACTGGGGTCTGGTGCAACGCTAGCCCTTTAAATCTTAAAGTGAAAGTCGATGACATCAGCGGAGTTTAACTGGTTGTGTGATTATTAATTTTCTTTACTTAAGATAACTTGTTTTATTTGTTTGATTGATATACAATTATAATATTTTATATATCATTTAAAATATATTTATTTATTCAGACATTTTCTGCTTGTCTTATTTTGCACTTTTAGTTTGTATATTTGCATTTTGCATATTTGTATTTGCAAATACATTTATTTATTTATTTATTTATTTATTTATTTATTCTTTAATTTTTAATGTTTTGCCTTTTTAACCTTTTATCCTTTTTCTGACAGTGTAAAATTATAGAACATGAATTTTGGTCAGTGCGTCTATTTAAAATGTTTTATATGTTATAAAATATATAAATAATCTATTCATTTCTTTATGTTTTGTTTGGTTTCTTTCTTCATATAGATCACTCATGATATTACATCAAGTTATGAATAAACAACTTATAAAAAATATAGGGCTCATATATAAAATCTGACTTGTGATGTAAGAGTTAGTTTTAGGTCTTTTTTTAAAACAAAAAGTGTCAATTTTGTTGTCTTTACTTCTTTATTCTTACAATATTAGCATAATAATATTTTATTTCATATTTCACTGCATTCTATTCTCTCTCCTTTGCAATGAAAATGGCGTAGTTAGCTGGTATAAAGCAAAAATGTGCTAAAATAAAATAGTATGATGAAATATTCCTGTAAATAAAGTTGTGAGATGGGGAAGTTATCTGCTGTGTTTTTGTTGATGATGTGTTTTGAAGTGTGCTGCTCCTGTTGTTGTGTGCAGGATAAGGTTGTGATCGCGGTGGCGTTTGACTGTGTGGATCAGATGATCTACTGGTCTGATATCAGCCAACCGGCCATCAGCAGAGTGGCGCTGCAGGGCGGACAGAGCAGCGTACTCATCAGCAGAGGTCAGAAGTACACACGCAAAAAGCTCATTGTTTGTACTATTTTTTTGAGGTACACTTATAATGTATGAAAAGACTTTTCCATCAAAACATGATCATTTTGAGGTACTTGACTATTTTCTATTGTGCTCGGTTTGAGTGGGCGTGGCCAACTGTAGATTCAGAAGTAAACTCCCACTGCTCTGGGGTGCATTTCCCAAACAACGACAAAAGTCACGGCTAAACTATCATAGTCTGATGCATCGTTTGGGAAAAGAACGATGTAGTGATGATGAGTGTTCCCCAAAACCCCTAGTTTTTCTGTCACAGATCCATCATTAAAATCTCTTATTTTAATAGTTTTTTATTTATTTAAATGATCTGCTATGTTATTCATCATTATTTCACATTCATTTTTAATATAGTTGTATTGAATTATTGTGCCTTATATTTATTTTAATGATATTTGCATTTTAAATATTAATAAAAACATAAATATCATATAGTCAATAAATAATTTCAACAAATAAAAATTAGCATTTTCAGAAATTCATCAGTTTTAAGTCATTATGATTGTATTTCCTACAATGTGGGCATCAAATATCCCCACAAGTATAGTAATACCAGTACATTTTGACCATTTTGACCATTTTGGTCTCCATCAGAACAACAGCTCTTTTTTAATTTTTTAAATGTAAAAATGCAGATTGTTTGCTGTGATGGTTTATTTAGGGGGGGAGAGAAAATACAGTACAGTACAGTACAGTAGAAACCTCATTACACCTGTAAAGAAAGATGTACAAGTGTGTGTGTGCTGATTAATGTCTGGACTCTAGTATTGACCTCTGCTGTGTGTTTACCTGCAGATCTGGGCAGTCCTGAAGGAATCGCCATCGATCATCTGTCCAGAAACATGTACTGGACGGACTCAGTGCTGGACCGGATCGAGGTTTCCCGTCTGGATGGCAGTAACAGACGCGTTCTGTTCGACAATGACCTCATAAACCCGCGGCCAATCATCGCAGAGCCTGTCTATGGGTACGAATGTATGACACAGCTAAAACATGCTTAAGTAGAGCAGCGCGAATGTTTAAAATCAGAATCAGAATGAGCTCCAGAATGTGCAAACATACAGAGTACAAACACACACACATCAACACAAGAAGACATTGAAATAAGTGGCAAAAAGAAGTAAACAATAAGATGTAGGGGCCAGGGCTTTCTGTTGCGCATTATTTCCTTAAAGGAATTTAATGGTAAGAGAGGATATCAAACAAATTTTATCATCGGATCAATCAAATCAGTGCATCTGAATTGATTCCGAGCGCTATACTAAACACATGCAGACGAGTGACTTTGGTTTTCCCTGTCCTGCAGTCGTCTGTACTGGGCTGACTGGAACCGAGATGGGCCGAAGATCGAGAGCTCCAGCATGGATGGGACAGAGCGCACGGTTTTGGTGCAGGACGGCCTGAGCCTCCCCAACGGCCTGACCTACGACAGCCAGAGCCAGCTGCTGTGCTGGGCCGACGCTGGTGTGTGCCGTTCTAAAATTATATAATTAAATATATATAATAAAATAATTCATATATATAATAAATCATATATAATAAAATAATTACTCATTTTTGTCATTTAAATATTTGTTAATTATTTTCATATATTATAATTTTTTTGTTTATTATAATTTTTTACATTTAAATGTTAGTTATTTAGGTCACTATTTTGTGTTAATTCTTGATATTTTGATTATATATATTTTTTATAATTTATTTTTATTTTTTTGTAATTATTTTACTGTTTTTTATTTTATAGTTTTTTTTATAGATTTTTTTAGTTTTTCTTTGTTTTTTCTTTATTTAATTATTATAATATTTATTTAATTATTTTATTTAATTATTTATTTTATAGTTTTTAATTTAATTTAAATTATATATATATATATTTTAGATTGTTTTATTATAAAATTATTGTAAAGATTTTATATTTTGTTTAAATTATAGTAATTAATTATATAAATATTTTTATTATTACATTTTAAAAAGTATTAATTACATTAATTACACACACACACACACACACACACATATATATATATATATATATATATATATATATATATATATATATATATATATATATATATATACTTTTATTACCTCATATTTCGATTCTTTTATGTTTTTATGTCAAAATATATTTATTATACAATACATTTTAATTTAGTTTTTTTTATACTCTTCTGCTTTTAGTTGTTTTAAATTATATTTAAATGATCAAATTTTTCATTTTATTCATTTTTTATTTGTGGAACATCTTTTATTATTTGAATTATTTAACAAAATATTTTACAAATGTTTCAGGAACTCGTAAGGTGGAGTGTTTGGATCTGTATTCTCGCGTCAGAAGAAAACTGACCGAAGGGATTCAGTATCCATTCGCCATCGTGTCCTATGGCAGAAACCTCTACTACACCGACTGGAGAAGGTGCGCTCAGAGTCACTAATTCACCTGAAGTGACTCTTATGAATCAGTTCATTTGATGAATCAATCAGTTTGAATCATTGAAATGAATCATTGAAGTGGTTAATGAAAACACCTGATTCCCTGACGATGTTTATTTGACAATGTGCTGTTAAACATGGAAAATCACAAAAGACAAATGAATATTAGTGTATAAAAGTATTAAAAGAAGATCTTTCTTCTCATTGATGAATTTCTTGGAGGAAAATATTGTAAAAATAATTGATAACATGGGCAACATGGGGGCTCAGTTGTTATTACAGCAAGAAGGTCCTGGTTCAAATCCCGGCTGGGTCAGTTGTTGTTTATTTAGTATAATTGTTTTTATTTTTAATTCTTAATGAATGTCTTATTTTGGTTTGTTTTTAAAGTTTTTATTTTAATTTGACATCTATATAATTTGAATTATTATGTTTTATTTAGATTTTTTTTAAAGATTTGTTTTACTTGTATGTAATGATGTAAATAATCAATTATTGATTTTTTTAGAGTTATGATGAAACATTTGTTAATTTTTTTTATTTTATTTTTACGATCATATTAGAAAATTATTCATTTTAATTTTCCATATGCTGTCATTTTTAGGAAGATTGCTTGACTTTGCTATTTGAATTTTGTTTTTAAGTGATTCATTGATTTTTACATTTTTGTGATTATTTTAATTTTAACAAGTGTTTAATTATTTATTTTAAATAGTTTATAATAATTCTTGTTTTATTCTGATTTTAAATTAAATGATTAAACTTTTACATTTTTATATTTTTATATTTTAATTATTCATACTCGTGATGTAATTTTTAGTAAGTGTTTTCTTGATATGGCGATGCAGTGGCGCAGTAGGTAGTGCCGTCGCTGGTTTGAACCTCGGCTCAATTGGCATTTCTGTGTGGAGTTTGCATGTACTCCCTGCATTCGTGTGGGTTTCCCCTACAGTTCAAAGACATGCTGTACAGGTGAATTGGGTAGGCTAAATTGTCCGTTGTGTGTGTGTGTGGATATTTCCCAGAGATGGGTTGCGGCTGAAAGGGCATCCGCTGCGTAAAAACCTGCTGGATAAGTTGGTGATTCAACAACATTCAAGAAAATGAATGAATGAAATATTTCTTGATTTATTTAGCTTTTTTAATTTTTAATTTCAATCTTTTATTCATTTATTTTCTTGTCCGCTTAGTCCCTTTATTAATCTGGGGTCCCCTCAGCGGTACGAACCGCCAACTTATCCAGCACATGTTTTACACCGCGAATGCCCTTCAGCTGCAACCCATCACTAGGAAACACCCATACACACTTAATCACACTCATACACTATGGCTAATTTAGCTTACCCAATCACCTGTACCTCATCTCTTTGAACTTGTGGGGGAACCGGAGCACCCGGAGGAAACCCACACCAACACAGCGAGAACATGCAAACTCCACACAGAAACGCCAACTGACCCAGCTGAGGCTTGAACCAGCGACCTTCTTGCTGTGAGGCGTTTGTGTTACCCACTGCGCCACCGCGTCGCCTTCAATTTTTTATGATTTTTTATATTAAATTGTTTATGAATTTTCATCAGTTGTGTTTTACTTTGACATCAAATTTAATTATTTATTTTTATTATTTATTTAATTAAATTTATTTGACATATTTATTGTTAATTCATTGTATTTGATATGCATTTATATTATTATTATTATTATCGGATGTTTGATTGTGTGTGTTTTTATGGTGTCTCTAGAGAAGCAGTGGTCGCACTGGACCGTCATGATGGGATGGAGGTGGAGGAATTTCTTCCTCAGAGACGTTCACGTACATACGGCATCGCCATCACTTACCCACAATGCCCTGCAGGTCTGAGCTCAGATTTATTGCATCACAAACATTCAAGTTCAGTTCAAGTTTATTTGTAAAGTGCTTTTGCCCCATTGACTTATATTATAAGACAAGTGAAGATATTATAATAAGATATTATAATAACATTATAATCACATTTATTGATTGCAAAGCCGTGACAGCGGATAATCCTGCATTCTTGATTGTTGCTGGTTTTCCCTGTTGGGACAAGGGCAATGTGTCATTTTACTGTTGATCATCAGTCAGCAGTGTGAAGTGTTTTATATGGAGTTTAGTGGAGTAAATCAGCAGCTTATAGTGTGTGTGCAGAAAAACACTTACTGTGAGTACTGGGTTTGTTTAGATTTTCTCAGACATATCAAGATAAGTATGCAAAGGTCTCACTATTTGAAAATCAGCAACAATCAAGAATGCATGATTATATGCTGTCATGGCTTTCGCAATAAAATTGTGAATATAATGGAAGTCAATTGGGCGTAAACAGCACCAACATTTGAACAATACACACGGGTTAATCACATGACTGTAATCCGCAGGTGGAAACTACTGCTCTCGTGATAATGGAGGCTGTTCTCATTTATGTCTGCCACGTCCGGGTGGATTCACCTGCCGCTGTCCCGACGCCAGAGATGCTTCATGTGTCGAAGATGACCAAAACTTCTGAGAACCGAACAGCAGCTCCGTCCCGTCAGGAGGACACAATCAGTACAGTGAGGGAGACTAGAGATTCTAATCTGCCAATAGCAGTGTTTTGCGCTATTGTATTGTTACGTTATTGTTCGTTGTGGTTACTAAGAGACGTCGATCAAATCAGGGATTCCTTTTCCTTAAAATCTTTTAAAAGTACTAAACTGTATGGAAGCTTGTTTCGATCATGGAAGAAAAAACGTAATTGTAAATTCGTAACTCTTTCCTACATTTATAGATTTATATCTTATTAATTTATATCTAGCAATGCTGACTTTTTTCGCTATTACGAATTAATATCTTTCGACTTTTTTCGCAAGTATTTTTTTATATCTTACAATTCTGACATTTTTACAATTACAAGTTTATACCTTGCGCAATTATTACTTTTTTCGCAATTAGAAGTTTATATTTTGCAATTCTGACGTTTTTTTTCAATTATGAGTTTTTATATTGCAACTATTTTTTTTTTTGCAATCCTGAGTCTTTGTCAATTACGAGTTTATGTTACGCAATCCTGACTTTTTTTTTTTTTTTGCAGTTGTAAGCTTATATGCAGTGAGTTTATATGTCGCTATTCTGACTTTTTCGCAATTATGAGTTTATGTTGTAATTCAGACTTTTTCGCAATTGTGAGTTTATACCTCGCAATTCTGACTTTTTCACAATAACAAGTTTATACATCGCAATTTTGACTTTTTCGCAGTTAAGAGTATATATCTCCTAATTCTGACTTTTTATCAGTTACGAGTTTATATCTTGCTATTCTGACTTTTTTGCAATTACGAGTTTATATCTCGCAATTTTACCTTTTCGCAATTACAAGTTTATATATCGCAATTCTGACCTTTTCGCAATTGCGAGTTTATAACTCGCAATTCTGACCTTATCGCCATTACAAGTTTATTTCTCGCAATTCAAATTTTTTGCAATAACGAGTTTATACCTCGCAATTTTAACTTTTTCTCAGTTACGAGTTTATATCTTACAATTTTGACTTTTTCTTAATTATGAGGTTATATCTTGCAATTCTGACTTTTTTCACAATTACGAGTTTATATCTCGCAGTTTTGACTTTTTCTCAGTTACGAGTTTATATCTTACAATTTTGACTTTTTCTTAATTATGAGGTTATATCTTGCAATTCTGACTTTTTTTGCAATTACGAGTTTATATCTCGCAATTATGACTTTTCTCCAATTACAAATTAATATCTCACAATTACCCCTTTTTCTCAGGAAATCGGGCTTTTCACAACTGTAAGTTAATTTTTACGTAATTTTGACTTTTCACAGAATGAGTATATTTTATAATTCTCCCTTTTTTTCCGCAATTACAAGTTTATATCTCCAATGTCTGCCTCATGCGAACTGAGTTTATATCTCACAGTTCTGAGTTTTGCAACGGTATTAACAAAGTCAAATTTCTGCATTTTTATGTGTCTACATGACAGAAACAAGTTTCCATACTTACTCATATTTTTACTTCACATATATAGTTTTCACCTAAGATTTCAATTTTGTTTGCTCATAAAATTCTTTAATGTGAATGTTTTTTAAAGCAGGTAAAATAGTAAATATGTATTATATTAGGAGCCATTTTAATAATATTTAAAAAATATCAATTGTTTATATTATTGGATTTCAACAGCTGATATGACATCTGCGTATATAATGCTGATACATAGCCTATATTATATTGTTTAATTAATGACAAATTAATTACATTTAATTGTTAAACATGATCCACTGATGAAACTATTAATATTTATATATATCAGGATGTCTGTATTGATGCATCCCTACTTAAAACCACAACTTGAAAACATGAATCCAGTTGAGGAGTTTTAGTTGATTAGTTAGTTTAATAAATATGATTTTATAGTAGTTTTTTTATAGGTAAAATATTAATTACAATTATATTTTTATCTGATTTATGAAACACCAAAGATTTTCCTTTTGTTTATTGTAAATATTAAAAGTATATCATCGTTATCCGCACTGTATTTCTGGTGCTCTGGGGCTGAGAGCCCAATTCAGGCCATTTTATGTGACGTTTACATCTGGACGAGACCCTCCTCAACACACATGGGAAATCACACTGATTGTTTACACATTGCATGATGGGAAGTCGGACCGCTGTGTATACAGCTGGACAGAGGATATGAGAGACACTGATCTGTACAGCTGTTCGATTAAAACACATTTTGTAAGAGTTTTGAGTCCTTGTGTTTTATTGTTCCAGACATGTTCAAATGTGACTTACATAACAGCTTTACAAAATATGTTTATTACTGAGAATATTCAGAGCTTTGACCTAATTATTAAAATACACACTTCTCAACAATATTCATTGGTATTGCAGTCAATAAAAGTGCCTTTAAATTAAAATTACAATTAGAATGATAGTGTACAAAAAGTTCTGAAAGGTCTGAAAATTGTCACATTATTATTTTTTGTCTATATAATAATAATTTACTTGAAAATGTTAAGGGGATAACCCATTTCTGATTACTTAATGTTTTTTGGTTAGCATGCTAACATTATCTGGACTTTATTCTGCTAATCCTATCAATTAAATAGAGGAAATATGCCCTAAATTAGGTATTCATACTTAGAACATTTGTAATGAATGGATTCTTGGCCCACCCTGCTGAGAAATCCAGCTTAAACCAGCCTAGGCTTGTCAGCTGGTTTTAGCTGGTTGACCAGGCTGGTTTTAGAGGGGTTTTGACC
The DNA here is from genome assembly GCF_052040795.2 of Danio rerio. Taxonomy (NCBI): domain Eukaryota; kingdom Metazoa; phylum Chordata; class Actinopteri; order Cypriniformes; family Danionidae; genus Danio; species Danio rerio. The sequence goes on from NC_141031.1 coordinate 47,466,411, forward strand.
ACTTCCAGGCTGGTTTCCAGCCATTTCGAGCCTGGTTTTAGCTGGTCAGGCTGGGAGATGACCAGCTAAAACCAGCTTGACCAGCCTAGCCAAGCTGGAAGTCCAGTCAAAACCAGCTATATCCAGCTTAAACTAGGCTGGTGGTCAGGCTGGTTTTAGCTGGATTTGGCTGGTCATTTTCCAGCCTGATCAGCTAAGACCATGCTGGAAATAGCTGGAAACCAGCCTAGAAATGGCCAAAACCCCTCTTAAACCAGGCTGGTTGACCAGCTAAAACAAGCCAACCAGCCTAGGCTGGCTTAAGCTGGATTTTTCAGCAGGGCAATGACGGCTAATTACAATAAGTATCAAATGTATGACAATAAAAGCAGGTGTATCGATTAAATAAAAGAAAAATACTCAACATGTTTAACAATAATTTAGAGTATTTGACAGTTTATCAATCATGTTAAGGCGGCAGGCATCAAGTTCTAATTTCATTGGAAGATGTTATTAAGCGGCGCAAAAAGTTCCCGGGCTTATTTATAAATCGGAAGAGAAACACGCTGCGGCTGATCGTTCTCAGCTGTAAACAAAGGTAAACAACGGTGGAATTGGATAATTACAAATAAAAAACAATATTAGTATACATCTATGCAGCAAATGTGCGTTTAAGGAGAAATCTGCTTTGTATTTGTTTATTAAATGGCGTCGCGTACAAATGTGACGTGAACTGACTGGTAAAAATAGCAATGGAAGTGTAAATTAAGGTAAGTGGCGTTTAATCTACTAACTTACATGCTATATATCTATTTAACGTTTCACAAAACTGTTCTAGTTAACATTAAGCGCCGCTTATGACTGTATTTGACTGGTGTGTATTCAGGAAAACAAAAAACGCTGGCTTTTTGTTAACATTACGTGTAAAATAGTAATATGCAGGTGGACATCTGATCTGATAGCTTTGTTTTTGACGAGTCTTTCACTATATTTTAGACTTTCACAAGCATGTCAAATAATCGGTTTCCTGCTGAGGCCCAGCAGCTGTTTGCCTTCACGCTGAGCTGTAATCTCTCTCTCTCTCTCACACACACACACACACAGGAGAGAGAAACTACACGAGTTAACATAACACACACACACACACCAGACAAGATCACACAACACTCACATTTGGAAACCATTCATCTGGTACAAGCATGTGAAAGTCTGAGGTTTTTTCAGTGGACTACAAATGCTCCAGAACATACAGATATGCAAACACACAAATGAAACTTTGTTTATACGTGACCCTGGATCACAGAGATAAGTCATGAGAGTCAATTCTAGGATTTATGCATCATCTGAAAGCTGAATAAATAAGCGTTCCTGTAGTGTGTGGTTTGTTGGGAGATGTGATAATATTTGTCTGAGATACAACTATTGATAATCTGAGCAAAAATTAAACCGTCTAAATTATACTATCTCTGCAATGCATATCACTAATTTAAAGTTAAGCTTTTATCAGTGCTGGTCAAAAAATTAATCATGATTAATAAACAAAATAATACTTTTATCTTAAACTTTTTGACATAATTTAGGTGTGTATGGTGTAGATTTATTAATAACTCATCTCTAATAACTGATTTATTTTATCTTTGCCATTATGACAATCATAATATTAGACTAGATCTTCTTCAAGACACTTCTTTACAGCTTAAAGTGACATTTAAAGGGTAATTGGGTTAACTAGGCAGGTTAGGGTAATTAGGCAAGTTATTGTATAACAATGGTTTGTTCTGTAGACAATCCAAAACTAATAATAATTTTTCGAATAATTCTGACTTAACAGTAAATACACACATGCATGCATGCATTTGAGAAAATGTTTATTTATATATATGTGCACATGACACATATTTAAATTGATATAATTTGTAATATTATGTTTGTTTCAATGTATGCGTGTATCACATATACATCATAAAATATATAGAATACAAACACATCTATTATGTCAAAAACTTTTATTGTGGATGTGATTTAATCACAATTAATCTTTGCCCAGCCCTACATTTTATATATTTACATAAGGAAATGTAGATAATTTTGACTCACACTTTGTATTTTTTGGCTATTTTGATAAATATACCCATGCAACTTTTGGTTTAGTCAAATTTCCAGAATAGTTTTACTATCTTGCAATTTGGACTCACTCTGTAAATTCTGAATTTTTTACTTGTAATTCATAGATCAATTCATAAAACTTTAACTTAAAATTGTAAAAACAATGCCTATGAACATGCAACTGCAACAAAAAATGTTTCAAGTAAAAATGGTAAGGTATAAATTTAAAAAAAAAATATCTAAATTGCAAGATATACATTTAAATTGACTAATACTGTTAAATAAATGAGAAACTGCAAGATAATTTCCGTTTTTGTTGCTTTTTATTGTGGCAGAAAGAATAAAAATAATAATATATTTTACAAAAAACACTTTTTTTTAACATACAGTTTAATTTGCAAATGCTTACCAAGTGTAATAAGAAAACATCACAGCAGTATTGCAAGTGTATTGATGACGTGGTATACTGAATTTATCTTAACTTTAAAAAGACAAGCAGAATAATGACACTGGGGTGAACATGAGCTGTGCATTTCTTTGTTAGATTCATCTTATGAATTGATTTTCTTGAGTCTTTCCAGGCACATTTGGTTCATGCAGCTCCACCTGGTGGGGACAGACTGAAATGATTTCCACAAACATAATGCAAAGTTATACTCTATATTAGGGGTCACCAAACTTGTTCCTGGAGGGCCGGTGTCCTGCAGCTTTTAGCTCCAACCCTAATCAAACACACCTGATCAAGCTAATCAAGCTCTTACTAGGTATACTAGGTACACACCCAGGCAGGTGTGTTGAGGCAAGTTAGAGCTAAACCCTTGGTGACCTCTGCACTATGTATTAAAAGTTGAGAGTTTGGCGATGCTGTATTGAGTTCTTCCACTAAAATGTCTTTTTATAATTGTAAACACAATTGTGGAGATGATGGAGGCCAGTAACAGGGAATATTCTCATTTGCTTGTTATGATCCGTGATGTGTTTTGGTGGTCAGTGCAGAAGCTGGTAAATCTTTTGGATTAGTGTGACGCTCAGTCTATAAAACTCATATTTCCCACAAATCACTGTGGTTTCATCAGGACCAGCGCACCAGGATTTTGTCGCCATCCTCCACCGAGTAAAACTGAAGCGGCTTCAGATCGTTGTCAATCTCAATCTCTCTGTCAGCCATCTGGAGGACAAATATAAAACAACACATCCAGTTTCAGATACTTTCTCTTAATGTTGTATTATTTACGATATAGTTCACCATAGGGCTGCATCATATTGGTATTTGGATATCGTGATATTTTTTTCCTTAGTGCTATATTTGTGATATAAATATAATTTCATTCAATGTCCTAAATATCTCTATTTGGAAAGATTTCATGAATTTAGACCCCGTTTACTCTAATGCGTTTTAGTTTGAAAAGGCATGAGTTTTGCTACGGTTACGCCATCTGTCCACACTACGGCAGAGTTTTTAAGCGCCGAAAACTGAGTGTTTTGAAAACGCTGGAGATGCCGTTTTCATTCTGAAGCGCTGCTGCGTCTCAGTGTGGATGAGGGAAAACGGAGACATCTGAAAACGGAGGCGGGGCTGCTGAGATTCACTACCTGATTGGGGCTTTTGTGTCATTGCGTATCCTTCCCTTATTCGTCAAGCCCCTATCACATGACTATAACACACGGCTTTAACACTACCGGGAGACAGCAGACCAGCCTTCACTGTAAACAACAACACGGACACAGAAATGGGAGCGTTGTTTGCACTATTGTCTATTTTAGGCGCCATTGTGCAGTTATTCATTTGTTACGTTTAGTAGCAACTCAACCTCGTCGTCTGTCCACAAAAATACCTCTCTTGCTTTCTTTCCCATTGCGTTCATTGTTCAACCGGCGTTTGTTGACTAACAATAACCAAATGCAGAGCGAGACGCATGCTTACTGTTTATACTAGAACGTGCATGCCCAGAGTGCGCGAATGGTCATGTGATATACGTTTTTGGTGACGTAGTGTGGACGGAGATATGTTCTGAAACGCTAGTGTGGACGCGCCAGATCGTTTTTGATCTAAAACAACGTTTTAAAACTAAAACGCACTAGTGTACACGGGGCCTTAGACTAATTGAGATGAGAGTGCGTCTGCATAAAAATAAACAAATGAAAAACACAGATAAATACAGCAGAGATGAAGATGAAGAGGAAATAAATGATACTTTATGGATTTATCAGTATCCAAATACAGAAACTCAATAATTAATCTAAAACAGCTGTGTATTGTCGTCACTGTATCAATGATTAAATCACTGTTAAAGCTACAAACATGATCATTTCTTGTGCTTAAATGTTATAAATTAGCTTGAAATGTCTTGTGCAAATGAAAATCCTTCATTCTATTAGGGTGAAACATTGCAGTGACTCCTCTAATCTCATGTGTTCTCAGCTGTGGTGGCTGCTTATTATTAATCCAGTGTAAGGTCCACCCAGTTGGCCCAATGCCGGTGTCCACTGGTGGATGAAGGTTTAATGCCTGTTCAGTCTTTCCAGTGCACAATGTTGATTTACCTTAAATTTAGCTCATATCTGACTCCAATTTTAGTATGAGGTGGTTTAGAATATTAATATATTTATCCTCGTTTTATCTGACTCCAATCATAAAACATTAAGAAGATTATATCAGTATATAATTTAGATAAATGTTTGAACCTTTTGTCTTCACTAGTAACTATCACATCCGTTCATTCGGGTGCTCATGTCGCTCAGAGAAATCGCCTCGGCCGAAGGCGTCCCTCACGGTCACACTCTGGTCAGTCTTGAATATTAAACAGAGGTAATTGACTAATACTTTAGATGGCTGATACCTGCGCGCTCGTTCTAAAATACTTTAGTTAGTCCCGCTTAGATGTACACCTTTGAGTTAAGACAATCATCATTTCTAATTAGAGGTTAGGGCATTAATATAAATGTACCCGACTACTGGACTCTATAGTAACTTTGGTTTTCACCAAGCCCATGGTTTCCCATATGAACTTAATTTAGAATAATATTACCTTCAAACAAAGGTCGGGTACCCAATCTAGGTTAGTCGTGCAACACCTTGCGGAAGTTAACGCCCTTTCCACCTAAGTACACTTGAATCAATATCAAGAGTCAGCCGGATCCCTAAAACACAATTAGTGTGCCCAATGCTCCATCTCAACTGGATTTTAGTCCGTCTACTGACCTGACGCAAGACAAGCGGAAACAAGGATACAGCGTAATCTACTTGAATTAATAATTACAGAGTGAGCAAAATATGGTCAAACATTACAATTTATTAGTCAGGTAAATGTATTATGCCAATTCAGTCAATTCATAAATGATCAATACAAAACATCAAATTATCAAAGATAAATCCAAGATGAAAAGATGCATACCTGACCTTTTACATAACATGTAAATTTTACATAACGTGGAGCGTAAGCTCCATGTTATGGGCTGATCTGGGTAGGCAGAATCGCCCTGAGCCTTTCTCAAACCTTACCTTAAATAATCTAAAAATTCCCTCAAGGAAAGGGGTGTGTGCTTAACAAAAGGCATTCACATTTAGTGCTGCCTGTGGAAAAGTCACATCCTTCACAGTGGTTCAGAAGATAAAGTCAGTTTGGTTAATTTAGAACATTCAAACATTGAAATGACCATATGTGTGAATTGGGGTGGTTGAAGCCGAGTTTCAGCAGGCTCAGATGCAAATGCAGCAGGAGCCGGTTTTTCCCGCATTCCCACCTGCTGGGTTTTAGAGTCACCAGTCTCTGTTTTCAGCTCATGTTTTGAATTGTCAAAGATATCAAAATATTTGCAATATTTCAACTCTTACACCAGTTTAACTTTGCAGATTCTGTGACGTTTATTGCATATTCAAACATTGAAATAGATAGCGATGCTGATTTGACATATTGTGCAGCCTTCTTAACTATAACATTAAATACAATCGTATATTAATAATTATCCTTATTGTGCTTGTGCTTTAGCCTTGTATGTTTAATCGGACATGTGGTAAAAGTCACCTAATCTCATATTAAAAGGTATTTCAAATCTGTATTTCATACAATTTCTTGGTTCATGTTTCCTAATCCTCTTGGCACACCCCTAAAATGTAAGCATTGATCTAGTAAGTCTGATCTAGGTGCAGCTGTTAAATGCCATGAAGCTGAAGTACAGTATTCTTGAAGACACGCTCTGTGATTATTATCAGTGGTTTTACCTTGGCGCAGGTGTATGTGAGCTTTAACTCCACTCCTGGTAATTTGAGCAGCCGGTGTAAAAGCCCCTTCACCTTCTGAACGATCATCGACCCTGAAAACAACACAAAACAGAAAACAGACTGTGTTTTAAGTAAGGGGTAATGTACACACAGCTGATTATGACAGAATAAAGCCCAACAGGTTTGTCAGCAGCTGTTGTATAAAACTGATGGGTTTATTCTGTAACATCAACCAGCTGGATGAACATTATCCTGGTCACTACACGGTTGCTGATCACAACACTTAAGTATTGGATCTGAACTTTTTAATCAAATGTTCAGCTTGCAGAAAGGAAATTGCCACTAACCTGATTATTATTATTATTATTAATATTATTTAGTAAAAAAAATAGCACCAAACTGTCAAGAACAGCGAAGTGATGGATATATGAATATAGATGTAAATATAATAAAAATAAGCACTAGGGCTGTGCAATTAATCGAAAATCCGATTTCGATTTTTGGCTTCTAACAATTATGAAAAACCATTAATCGAGATAAACGATTATTGCATCATATACCAACACGCGCACATGCATAAGCACGCGATCAGCATTCGGTCTCATTCGCACACTGAGACGAGCAGAGGAGCGCAGACATCTAAAGTAATCTTAACGTGAGCGCTTTAATGGTCAAATAGGTGTCAAAACGCGGTGTTTAGTGATTATTCATATTAACCCTCATTTGCGTAATAAACAAACGAGTTGAGAATCAAAAGACACATGAAAGAAAACCATTAAAGTGACAGTGCGAAATGCTGCCGCCTGTTTTATCATTAATCAAACGACGAGAACATCCCTTACTGCTCCTGACTGAAGGATTTTTGTAGCTAAAGTGTTTTTCTTAGGGTGAAGATGCTTAAATCAAAGTTTGTTTCATATTTTTATTATATTGTATTTATTTCTCTTTCCTTTGCAGGGTGGAAAATAACTGCATATATATATATATATATATATATATATATATATATATATATATATATATATATATATATATATATATATATATACAGTTGAAGTCAGAATTATTAGCCCTCCTGAATATTAGCAACCCTTTTCCTCCAATTTCTGTTTCATTGAAAAGTTTTTTTTACGTATTTCTAAACATAATAGTTTTGATATATCATGTCTAATTACTGATTTGTTTTATCTTTGCTATGATGACAGTACATAACATTTTACTAGATGTTTTTTTCAAAATACAAGCATTTAAATTAAAGTGCAGTTCAAAGGCTTAATTAGAGTAATTAGGCAAGTCATTATATAACAGTCGTTTCTTCTGCAGACAATCAAAAAATATATTGCTTAAGGGGGCGAATAATATTGACCTTAAAATGGGTTTTAAAATATTTAAACCTGCTTTTATTCTAGCTAAAATAAAACAAATAAGACTTTCTCCAGAAGAAAAAAAATATTAGAGGAAATACTGTTAAAATTCCTTGCTGTTTAACATAATTTGGGAAATAGTTATTTAAAAAAAACTAAATTCTCAGGAGCGCTAATCATTTTGACTTCAACTGATAATCGTTTAGAATAATCGTGATTACAATTATGACCAAAATAATCGTGATTATAATTTTTTCCAAAATTGAGCAGCCCTAATAAGCACTAGGGGTCAGGATGATTCGTAGTACCTGGATGAGATGAGTAATTAGTGATTAACACGCCTTGTAATGTCATTATTGACCAGAATCAGAATCAAGTATTTCAGACAGCCTTGTAATAATGTGTTTTTACCTGGCAGCTTCTTCTCAATGGGCTTCCTCTCCAAATCCTCTGGACAAAGAAACGTTATGGCTGAAACAAAGCAGAAATGTTGAGATGAGACCATATATTAATGTTATCAGTGGTCCTTATAGATTTCACGATGGTGATTTCATACTTAATAATTGATTTTTTAGAGCAAATGGTTTCTGTTCTCTTAGCTCGCCCTCATCTGGAGCGCCGTACTCTAAAACAAACAAACAAAGACATCAGTTGGGTTTAACCACACAAAACAAATTCGTCATCAATAAAACCTAACAAAAATTGTTAGGGGCCGATAGGGTTGTCATGATGCTGGAATTCGATACCAATCTATACTTTTTCAAAATTTAAGCGCTATTGAGCACTTTTTTTAAACAGCTCTGATTTGCCATTGTGTTCATGTGCTCAACAGAAATGACTGTGATTGGCTGTGAAGGTCATCAGTTCACCGAACTCACCGCTGTTTACTGAGTGTAACCACAGATACAGGGACACTGGAGCATTTCTGGTTTATTTATAAGCTGACATAGGAGCGATCCGCTGTTGAATCAACTGATCTTCACTGTATTGAAACGCTCCAGTATCCCTGTATCTGTGATATCTAATTCCAGTATCGTGACAACCCTAGACAACCTTGATCACGTCAAACATGATTTTTTTTTTTACTTTGGAAAAGAGCAGTGCACTGTCCTTTTTTGTGCCTAACTGTTATAGTGCTTAACGTTGGGTGCTTTTTTAATTTGGAAAGGTACATTTTTTTTAACTGCATGTGCACACAGCGCTCTGTCCAAAATGTGAGGCGTACCGCACAACCTTATTTTTTACTTTAGAAAAAAAGCAGTGTACTGCGCTTTTTATGTTGCTAGGTAACAACTGTATCAATGGTCTTGGTGCTGGAGTGCATGACATCGGGGGCTTTTTGAAAAATGTTTTTAAAACTAAATGTGCACAGTTGCCTAAAAACATAATGGCTAATTATGATGGCTAAAACACAATAAACAGTTTACAAACGTGAAACATATTAATAGAAAGTCATTTTTGAAAAGCACCTCTCATTGCAAAATAAAACATGTTCAGTATGATCAAGGCCTTAAACAACTAATAAAATTATTCAAAATGTCAACAAAAAATTAGGGGATTCATAAAGATAAATAAAAAAATCCAAAGCACTCGAAGTGCAAAAAGTTTTCATTAACATGGTATCGTTTAAAAAAAATAAATAAAACGATAGCCATGTTATTAGCTTTTTAACTTGCGTGGACTTGATTTTTTTATTTATTTTTTTATCTTTATGAATCCCTTATCCAAAAATCACTGACACATCACATCAGTTTGATTTTGCATTTATTCACTAAAAATGTAATTAGCCAATGGGATTCCGCTGGGGGTGGAGCTTCCCAGCAGAGTTTAAACAGAGCCTCACTCTGGATGAGCGTGAGGTATCTCGGGTGTTCAGTCATGAAGTCTGTGTTCGGGTTGTTTTTCTCCGCTTCTCTGTGACCTCCAGCCCTCAGCCATGCAGATCCAAACATCTTACAGTAATCCAGCTCCGCACCCCTCCGCTCATCCGACAAAATCTGAGAACAACACGAGACATCAACCTTATTAATTATATCCGACAGGCCTCTGCATCTTAGGAGGTTTAATGTGGAGTCGAGATTATAGTTGATCAGCAGCACAGGTCACAAACATAATAGCTGAACTCTTAATTGTACATTTTTATTTGATGAGTAGTACTGGGACTGCACAATATATTGTTGCAGCATCACTAGCTATGCTTCCATTCACCTATTTCTAGGCTAAACGCTTCAAACGCTATTGGCTATTTATGAAAAGGGGGAGGAGCTACAATATGTCCCGCCCTGTCCTCATGTTTCAGTTGAGATTACGTCAAACATCAACTATAAATGCACAATTAAAAGCACTTCACAGGATTTGTTTAAGTAGTAGGCACTGGACTCACCTGTCTCATGTCGAGCAGCTCTAGTTGACCCAGCCGTGCGATCATTATTTGTCGCGCCGTCTCCAGGTTTTTCTCTTTATGCAGCAGCGGGTTCCTCCTGCAGGATAAATAAACCAGAGACGGCAGCTTCTCCAGCTCATTTACCACACGCCACTGCACACACACACACACACATTAAATAAGCAAACTAAAAAAATGACTATCAAAATTAATACTAGAATTAAAGTACTAAATCTAATAATAACAAATAAGGCTGTGCAATATGACAATATATATCTTGTGGACAAAAATAAAAAGTCTTATCGTTTCATATTATGCTCTATAGTTTAGTGGTGTCGTGAAATACAGTTTATAGCTTTTAATAATTTATATGAGCGCCATATATTACACACCATAACAGAGATGCAGACAGAAACATGACTTACAGCATCAAGAGAAAGTTACAATCTTATAGTTTTTGTATTTAATTTAGCCATATTTTATGTTGGGCCTTTAATAATTTATATTTAATTCAGATTTATATATATGATTATTAGGATATGAGATTTTACATCTGCTATAAATGCATCTCAATGATAATGAAATAAACAGATTCACTAATACTCACCTCTGATATGTTGTTGTCGTCTAGTAAAAGTTCCTTCAAGGCAGGAAAAAGTGTTGTCTTCTTGCCTTCACAGCACACAAATATTATTTAATATATATATTTTTTTACATGAACACATAATAAAAATATAAAGACTGTCGTTGTAAATGAATATACCTGCTGGAACATCACTGAACTTAATTTCTGATAAACTGGTGCTCGACAGATTCAACCTCTCCAGCCTGAAGACACAAAGATTTATTTATTTATCATACAGTAATGATGTTTAGGATTTTTCTTGCCATTATTTATTTATTTTTACCGGGGTAAATGTGAGATTTCCAGTACAGTCTCCTGGGCTATTTGGTTATTGGACAGATCCAGAACTGTTAACGCCTGTAGCACGTGTTCTGGTCTGAATAAAGGAAAGTTATTTGCATATTGTTCTAATACTCATGTTCTGTGATATGAATGTTATCATTTAGTGACATACCTTAGTAATTCTGTGATGTTGTTGTCAGCCAGATAAAGTTCCTCTACCTGCTGCCACATGGGGGCGCAATGAAGAACCTGACAAAAAATAAAAAATTAATTACTACTGATTTCTCATGCACTACTAGTCAAAAATGTAGAATAAATGCACTATTCTGCTCACTAAATTAGCATTTTTAAAAATCAAATACACAGCAATATTGTGCAATGTTATTACAGTTAATAACAGCTAACATCGATAGTAATCAGAAATGTCTTTCTATAAGCAAATATGCATTTTTAAATGTCTTTTGAAGAATCATGAGATAATTAAATTTTACAATATACTGACAGAAAAAATGATATTTTAAATTGGAATATTATTTCACAATTTTCTCTTATTTGCATTTTTTACTTTACAACTGAATCAAACAAATGCAGTAAATAACATTTTCCAAACCCTTTGTCTAGTAGTGCACTAAGTACATAATATAAAGTACAAAGTCATCTAGTTGACCAGTGAATCAGCACAAATCAAATCTGTACTACACTGAGTTTGGATTGATCATTTCAGACCTTCTTGTTCATACAGTACATGTTACCTGAGTCCAGGTGAGCGCGCAGCTGTTGATTGACAGGACCCTCAGATGGGAGAAGGCGGAGCTTAAAGAACTGGGGGCGCTGGAGATGCTCAACCTGTTGTGACTGCGGAGAGGTACATAAAGCACTTTCAGCACTCGGACCTGGTCTATTCAGACACTTGTAATGAGATTTAAATATAAGTACGAATTAAGGATGTCACTATTATGACATTTGGCTTATGATTAATGGTTCAAGAAAAAATTGCAGCTATGCAATAAATTGTCTGTTTTAGGGCTCATACAGTGTATATAATATTATAGGGAAAATATTTACACACTTACTGGCCACTTTATTAGGTACATCTGTCCAACTGCTCGTTAACGCAAATTTCTAATCAGCCAATCACATGGCAGCCGCTCACTGCATTTAGGCATGTTGGTATGGTCAAGACGATCTGCTGCAGTTCAGAGCGAGCATCAGAATGGGAAAGAAAGGGGATTTAAGGGACTTTAAACATGGCATGATTGTTGCTGCCAGACGGGCTGCTCTGAGTATTTCAGAAACAGATGATTTACTGGGATTTTCACGCACAACCATCTCTAGGGTTTACAGAGAATGCTCCGACAAAGAGGACATATCCAGTGAGCGGCAGTTCAAATGCCTTGTTGATGACAGAGGTCAGAGGAGAATGGCCAGACTGGTTCCAGCAACAGTAACTCAAATAAGCACTCGTTACAACCGAGCTCTGCAGAAGAGCATCTCTGAACACACAACACGTCCAACCTTGAGGCGGATGGGCTACAGCAGCAGAAGAGCACACCGGGTGCCGCTCCTGTCAGCTAAGAACAGGAAACTGAGGCTACAATTCACACAGACTCACCAAAACTGGACAATAGAAGATTGGAGAAACGTTGCCTGCTGTGACTCACGGTCAAGTCACAATTTGCCCTCAACAACATGAAAGCATGGATCATCCTGCCTTATATCAGCGGTTCAGGCTGGTGGTGGTGGTGTAATGGTGTGGGGGAGATTTTCTTGGCACACTTTGGGCTCATTAGGACCAATCAAGCATCTGGTCAACGAATAAGGCAGTTCTGAAGGATAAAAGGAGTCCAACCCGGTTCTAGTAAGTTGTACCTAATATAGTGGCCGGTGAGTATATATATGTGCATATTAGTAATTCAAATGATTGAATTTAGATGAAGTCCAACACAATCACAATACAATACAGGCCCAGCCCTACCTAGTAGGACTAGAATGACAGTAATGAATGACCTGAGATGCAGCTCCTGCAGGGAGTCCAGCTGCTCCGTAATGGCTGCCAGCACTTCCCATGAGCTCAGCAGATTTCCAGAAAGATCCAGAGACTGAACAACTGAGAGACGCTGTTAAAGGTGCTGTATGTACGTTTTTGACTCCTATATTTAAGAAACGTGCTACTGTAGGTGAACATACTTGTTCTTCTGAAAAGCAATGCTAAAGTCAGTTATTCTGATTATACAATTATAGTTTTAATACACACATGAGGTGCAAACAGTTAATTAATTAGCAAACAATATTCAAATATTCCAAATGTAAACCTTTGATTGGCTTAAATGTAATGGTGTGCTGTGAATAACCTGAGGCTGAATCTCAGCTTGTACAGGCATTCAGAAAATGTGACTTAATGCCTTGTGTTAATGTTATTATTATTAAATGACATTTATTCACAAAGAGTTCATTCGGATGTCAGACCAATGTTAAAACCAAACACATTACAAGAGCAGAGCAATAAAATAATACATATTAAATGACTGTAATTACTTTATCCTGGATTCAAACCCAATCTGTCAGGAACACTAACCGCTCCACTACTAATGTCCTGAATGATGTATTTGGGTGTTCTCAGTGAAGGATACATGGTGTTGTGTTTCTGATCTCGTTCTCTGGGCCCGGAGCTGAAACTTCACATCTCCTCAGACCGACTTCTGTCAGGTTCTTCACACTGTGACCGCACAAACAACATCACAAATCACTTCCTAATAGCAGAGTTATTCCTATAGATATGATGATTACATGTGCTACACATTGATGGATTTGCTGCTCAGCGTTTAGACCCTCAATAGTGACTAATAAACCACATCGAACTGAGCTGAACTTAAATGCTGAACTAAACTGTTTCAATGTGCTATGATCTTTTTATGTGAAGCTGCTTTGACACAATCTACATTGTAAAAGCGCTGTACAAATAAAGCTGAATTGAAAAAATTGGCCAAAATATGCAAAAACAAACACTTAAGTTATGCAAGCCGTTTTATTCCTTAAAACTCTATATTTTAATTGCATTTATTATTTAAAAATCTATTAGATTTTTATTTAGATTTTAATTAAATTTTATGTTATAGTAGAGGGCAAAATTATAAGCCCTCCTGTAAAATATTTAGTCTTCTTTAAAAAATGTTCACTTGATATTAGGGAAAATTTTCACAGTATTTCCAATCATGTTTTTCTCCTGGAAAAAATCTAATTAGTTTTATTACGCCTAGAATAAAAGCAGTTCTTAATTTTTATTAAAGTCATTTTAAGCTCAATATTATTAGCCCCTTCAGCAATATTAGTGTTGGATTGTCTCCAGAACAAACCACTGTTATACAATGACTTGCCTAATTACCCTAACTTCACCCTAATTACCCTAGTGAAGCCTTGACATGTCACTTTAAGCTGTATAGAAGTGTCTTGAAGAATATCTAGTCTAATATTATTTACTGTCATCATGACAAAGAAATCAGTTATTAGAAATTAGTTATTAAAGCTATTATGTTTAGAAATGTTTCATCTTCTCTCTTAAGGCAAGGCAAGGCAAGGCAAGTTTATTTATATAGCACATTTCATACACAATGGCAATTCAAAGTGCTTTACATAAACAAGAATAAAAGAAACAAGTAAAATAAAAATAGAAACAAATAATAAAAATGCGTAAAAACAAAACATAAAAACAGGTAAAATGTGATATAAAAGAATGAAGAAGAAGAGAAAAACATGATAGTGCAATCTGTCGGACGCAGCACAGTGCTCATTCAGTAAAGGCTCAGCTAAACAGATGTATAGATGTATATAACAGAAATTGTGGAAAAAATATAAAAACAATTCGACTTTAACTGTATATCGTCATATTGCACAGCCATAGTTCAGAAAATAGTTTGACATTTGAAGCGAATCAAATAAAAAGGTTTTCCAAAGACATGAACGGGTGTTATTAAATAGTTTTAGGACAACTTTGATGCATTTCAAATGTTGCCTACTGTAGATGTAAAAGCAGTGCTGTAATGATGAGTGAAAGTTCACCTCTGCTTCTTCTTGACTTTCTCAAAGCCGACCATGACGACAGTTTTGCTGGAGATCTTCATCTCTTCTGCCGTCACCTCCTCTATCTCCACCTCATAGCGCTGCTTCAGAGCCGTCACATAATCCACTCCAAAACTGGCCTTTTGGGGCCTCACAAAAGAGCCGCCCGTCGGGTGCCTGACCACAATAACAAAAGTAACATATTTTGCTTTTCCATCACTGATGTTTGTAAAAAAAAAAAAAAAACTATATGCAGAATTATTTTACACAATCAACTATATCTGTTAATTAAGTTTCTGTATTTAGCAACATTTAGCAGATGTGTTAATAAATGCAGAAATAATGAGAATTTTGAGCACCTGCAGGTGAAATATCGCACTCCGTCATGACTGCCATCATGCTTTCCTCTCTCTGGATGATCCCACTCCACTCCCAACCACACACCTAAAGACAGACATCAGGCTGAAGTGTAGAATCAAACAAAATATGCTTCAGGGGTAATAAATGAAGATACACAAATAATTGCTCAAGTGTGTTCCAGAATGCAAGGTTAAGAAACACTCCACTTTGGGGACATTTTGCAGCTCTCCTAAAATTAAACAAATGGATTTGACCATTTTTGAATGCATCTTCAAGTCTAGCTGGAGCCCTTTTAGCTTAGCTTATGATGAATCAGATTAAACATTAGCTTAGCATAGACAATTAAATCGGATTAGACCATTAGCATTTTGTTCAACTAAAAAAATAATAAAGCCTGCGTTACAAGAGAAAGGATGAAAAGAAAGAAAATAGAAATCCATACTTTCTCTTTTCTGTGCAATAATTTGGTAGTTGCCATGAAATGTTACACAAACAATGGCAAGAAAAGTAACATTGGCCCTTTTTAAAGCTTCCATTTATATATAAATAAATTTAATAAAATCACAAGATGACTGAAAATGCACATTATTTAGATAGTCGAGGATTGTGCTTAGGCCTTTACACTGTAAACTGATCTGTATATGTACTTTGTTAATATGACCTGTAACTGTTCATTTAAGTTCCGATGTTATTGTATTTTTATTTATTTATTCCTTTCTTCCTTAGAAAATAAATAAAAATAAAGTATTATAATTAGATTTTTGAAGCTATCAAAATTAATTATTTTTTTTGCAGCCCTAACAAAAAAATCCCAGAGCCGCTACTGGTTCCTATATACAGAGTGCAATGATATATATGAAAATATGTGGTAAATTAGAGGTGGTTGAAGTGGGAAATGGCCTGGGAATTACACTGTTCCTGTGTCTGGCTGGTTTGGTGCATAATGCTCTGTAGCTCTGGGTCAAATGCAACAGTGCAAAGAGAAATTAAGAAAACTTTGAGTAGTGTGTGTGTGTGTGTGTATTTTCATTTATTTTCTTTTCGACTTAGTAACTATTAATCAGGGTTTGCCACAGCGGAATGAACCACCAACTTATCCAGCATATATTTTACACAGCGGATGCCCTTCCAGCTGCAACCCATCACTGGGAAACATCCACAGACACATTTATTCACACACATTCACTATGGACAATTTAGCTTTTCCTATATATATATATATATATATATATATATATATATATAGCCCCCCTGACTTATTAGCGCCCCTGTTTATTTTTTTCCCAAATTTCTGTTTAATGGAGGGAATATTGTTTTAGAAACCTATTTCTAATAACTGATTTATTTTCTCTTTGTCATGATGACAGTAATTAATATTTTACTTGATATTTTTCAAGACACTTCTAAGTAACATTTAAAGGCTTAACTAGGGTAATAAGGTTAGGGTAATTAGGCAAGTTATTGTATAATGATGGTTTGTTCTGTAGACTATCGAAAAAAATATATAGCTTAAAGGCGCTAATAATTTTGTCCCAAAATAGTTTTTTAAAAAATTGAAAACTGCTTTTATTCTAGCCGAAATAAAACAAATAAGACTTTCTCCAGAAGAAAAAATATTATCAGACATACTGTGAAAATTTTCTTGCTCTGTTAAACATCATTTGGGAAATGTTAAAAAAAGAAGAAAAATCAAAAGGGGGCGAATAATTCTTCAACTGTGTATCTGTTTACATATATATATATATATATATATATATATATATATATATATATATATATATATATTACACACACACATGATCAGGAATGAACACAGACCTGCAGTGGGAGGAACTGGACCGACATAACGGACGGTTCCTCTTTCTCCATCACAACACACACGTCTGCCCACAGCCTCGTCCAACATCATCAACACACTGCTAAAACACTGACACAATAACAAGATATTAATTAACATGCTTATCAAAGAGTACTGCTATCATGAAAGCAATGAGTAATGGATAATACCGCGCTAGCACACCCTAAAAATTCAAGTATAGTACAAGTATTTACATTAAATAATTATGAGACATTTTTATCATCTTGGAAACAGGTTCTATATGACATTTGTCAAAATGGTCAGACTTTACAGTAAGGTTTCATTAGTTAATGTGTTTACTAACGTGAACAATAATTCATCACATTTCAACATTTACTAAATGTCAATTATTAGTCAAATCCATTGTTGTGCTTCTTAACATTGGTTAACGCACTGAGTTAAGAATGATCGACTTTATTTAGCTCCCTGCTGAAAAATCCAGCTTAAACCAGCCTAGGCTGGTTGGCTGGTTTTAGCTGGTCGATCAGGCTGGTTTTAGAGGGGTTTTGGCCACTTCCAGGCTGGTTTCCAGCCATTTCCAGCCTGGTCAGGCTGGAAAATGACCAGCCAAATCCAGCTAAAACCAGCTTAACCAGCCTGGTTTAAGCTGGATATAGCTGGTTTTGGCTGGACTTCCAGCTTGGCTAGGCTGGTCAAGCTGGTTTTAGCTGGTCATCTCCCAGCCTGACCAGCTAAGACCAGGCTGGAAATGGCTGGAAACCAGCCTGGAAGTGGCCAAACCCCTCTAAAACCAGCCTGGTCAACCAGCTAAAACCAGCCAACCAGCTTAGGCTGGTTTAAGCTGGATTTTTCAGCAGGGCTAACATTAACAAAGATGAATGTACTAAATGTATATTATGTATGACTGTAATAAATGTATATTTTATTATTTGTTCGTGTTAGTAAGTAAATCTTAATATAAAATGTTATCTTTAATATAAATCCCACATTGTTTTCGATAATTTATATACATTATGTGACGTGTTTAACCTAAATACCTCAAATCTACTCTGAAAATGAACATTGAACCTCATCATTCCTAAAACATAACTTAAATATAGCTTAACTCTTGAAATATGGCTCTGTATTCCTCTATTTTCCCTACAGATTGTTAGATAAGTGACGTCCGCGATTACTTACTCGTGTCTGTATATATTAAATTAGCTTTATAAAACATCTCGTATGAGCTTAAACAAGCAGAGAATGTGAATTAGGAGCGGCGACTTACATGTTAAACAATAATAACGGAATGAAAACATCTCCGCATCATTCTCACCTGCAGAACCGGCAACCGGATGTAGCATCACAAGGTTTCGCGCCTAATGCTGCGCCGACGAGAAACATTACAGTTGCAAAAGCGCTGCTGTTACTGAGTTTGTGTCATGTAGATTTCCTTTTAAAAAACAAATGCTATTAGAGTGATGTGTAAACCTTATTATATTCATCAAGAGCCGCGTGTTTTAGTGTGCCACTCGAGGAATATTTCTCACTAGGAACTGATTATGAGTGTT
This sequence comes from Danio rerio, assembly GCF_052040795.2. Lineage (NCBI taxonomy): Eukaryota > Metazoa > Chordata > Actinopteri > Cypriniformes > Danionidae > Danio > Danio rerio. Next base: position 47,485,157 of record NC_141031.1, read on the forward strand.
TGTGGTTTCCAAGAAACAGAAAAACTGCGCATGCGCATGGCAGTGAAATAAACGTGTTTTTATGTGAAACTTCAGCACCTCGCTGTAACTTTAATTACGCTTAACTTACAGAAATATCGTCCAGATCATTCTACATAGATATGCGCTCTGAGTGACATCATGAAGAAGGAGATTAAAAAGAGGTTTGTTTTTATACGTTGTATTACCCGCTATAACTGATTAAACATCAAGATCGTTTTCTGAATTTATTGTTTTAAGTAATTTATAGTCAATACTATATAACAGTTTAACTATACTACAGTAAAGTCTATTATACTGCATATATTAGTATCTACAACTGTTAATGACTGCTCCAGCATTCTGTGAACTGATCAGCTGTAATAAGTGCTGTACTATACATTAGTTTTAGAGTAAACCGGGCTGTTTTGTAGTGTAATACACACACTTGTGGAAAACTTAGTACAGTATTGGGTCATTTGTTTATTTTATTTTAGATGTTGTACTACAGGATTACCGCAAACGATTAAATTAAGTGTTTAACTACTATAGTATGATTTAACTGAGGTAAAGTTGGTTTTATATTCGCACATTCGTTCATTTTAACGGTCCCTATAGAGTTTACCATTCAACTTTGAATATTGGGTGTGAAATGGCATGTATGAATGACTTCAAAACAACATTAGCACTGTTTAATTGACTGAACAATGTTTTATTTTGATCGTCATCGGCAGCTAATATGATTTCCATAATCAGAATTTGCAAACAATACTTTTCATTCATTTTCTCGTCGGCTTAGTCCCTTTATTAATCCGGGGTCGCCACAGCGCAATGAACTGCCTACTTATCCAGCAAGTTTTTACGCAGTGGATGCCCTTCCAGCCGAAACCCATCTCTGTTAAACAAACAATGCTTTTATAAAATGATATTATTGAGAAAGTCTGAATGTGCGAATATAAAACCAACTTTACCTCAGTTATGTTTCAGAAACGCCATGGTGTTTACTATACATTACATACATTTATATTAACTTGCAAATTTGTAACTGGATTTTACATTATTTTTATGGGTGAAAGATAAGCCTTACTACTTTGGAGTCTACATCAAATGAAATTAGCTTGGTGATTTATTATAAACAGAAGGAATATTGGATTATGGTATTTATTTACTATATTAATTTTTTAACTGGTATTTTCAAGGGAAGAATCAAATATAATAAACACACACACATACACATGGGCTGCTATAAGATTCTGACGGTATGATAACCTCGGATAAAAATATCACGGATTTGTGATGAAGACAATGTATTTAACTTTCAGTAACATTTAAAATATTTTGGAGCTGTAAACATGACAGGCTTAATGAATTATTGACTTCTGCTGTCTTCATTTGTTTCTTAAACACAGATTTTCTTGTACAATTTAAAAAACCTTCTTTTGTGCTGGAGATACTGTTGTCCTAAAAAAAAAAAGGTTTTGAAACCTTGACTTTTCCAAACCGTAGTATACCTCAAACTGTTATTGTCCCATGCCTAATAAATAAATAAATAAATAAATAAATATATATATATATATATATATATATATATATATATATATATATATATATATATATATATATATATATATATATATATATATATTGCATTAGGGTTGCATGATACTGGAAAAATTTGTGACATGCAATATTGTGATATTTCTTATCATATAATATTTCTGTTGGAAAAAAAAAAGTTAAATGCATTTATGTAATGATATTAAAATAAACGGGTAAAATATATTATTCAAATCTAAATAAATATAATTTATAAAAAGCTGTCATAGTGCCAACATGAACTCTTTAAAAAACACTGCGAATGAGTGAAAAGCTCATCTGATTGGCTGTTGTTATTTTCTGCTCTTGTCTTGACTCCGCCCATTAGTGTTTATTTTCAGCTCTGGGTTCAGCTTCCAGCTAAACAGCACCTACTGTGGAGGCGGAGCTAGAAGATAGCAAGACCCCATCCAATTGGTTTAATCTATATAAACAATGCGTAAAATAAATGTAATTCATCACACGTCTGCGGTGTGTATATTGCATATTCTATTATCATATAAAAATCATTTCACAATATATTGTGCTGCCCTAAACTGCATCTTTTGATATTGTATTGTGAGTATATTGAGGATGTTTGTGTTAACTCAGTTTTCTTGTTGTTTCAGCAGTGATGGTGGCGATGCTGGAGGATATAAAGTCGGTCAGGTGTCCGGCAGCCTCTTCCCAGACAAACACAAATCCTCAGCTCTGTCTTCATTATTCGCCTCCACTTCATCTGCAAATACTTTAGTGTTCCTTCCTCCACCAAAAGTACGTTTTTTATGGTCTCCGACATCATTTGGTGACTATAGAGCAGGGATGTTGAACTCAATTCCTGGAGGGCCGCAGCCCTGCACGATTTAGTTCCAACACTTACTTGTAGGTTTCAAACTTTGCATGGAGTGTATGTATTTCATGTTTGACATCTGTGTTTTCTCTCATTAGATTGAGCCTAAAGTCACGCCTGCAGTGTCTGATAATGCAGTAGTCAAGAGCAAAGATCAGGTTCAGAAACAGAAGAAAAAACCAAAGACTCTTTCAGCTGCTGAGAAGAAACTCCAGGACAGGTAACCTAGCATCCTTCCACTGATATATTAAACATGGTTTAGGTTCAAACTGTTACAATCCAGATCTGGAACAGTAATGGAGCTTAAATATACACTCTGCGACATGCCTAAAACAGAAATATATGCATGTTCATCATATTATTGTTTTTAAAGGGTCATGAAACAGCAAAACACATGTTTTGAGCTGTTGACAGTCGTATATATGTCCCACATTGCTAAAAACACTATTAGGACACCTATATCTCACTAAAAAGTACTAAAGATGCGGCTCCAGTTGGTGTTGTTTGTCCTGTCTCTACAGATTTGGCAAGTGAGCGACCAGTGCTCTTTGTTTGTTTATTCAGATGGCAAAGTTAGTTCGTATCAAGCTAACTATTAAACCGAGTGCAAACATGTTAGCATTACAATCAAACTTACCGTTGTGTTGGATTTTCACTGCATTTTGTGACCGGAATAATAAGGCCCGGATTAAGAACTCAGGGGCCCCTGGGCACATTGTCTTGTAAGGCCCCCTACCTGGCTGCACCCCTATAGTTGAATTTAAGAAATAAGAATAATATAATCATTTTTAAATAAAATGAATCTATAATTTTTTGTCCACATATTTAAATAAATGATATATAGTACATATGTATTGATAGTCTACAAAGATTTAATTTATTTTTCAAAGCATTGAATAAAAATACTAATAAAACTATATATATAAATATATATATATATATATATATATATATATATATATATATATATATATATATATATATATATATATATATATATATATATATATATATATACATACAGATAACCGAGGTAATACTGGAAACCGGTGTAAAATAGGGAGGAGGTTTGACGGTATCAAAATCTGGATACCTCTCAAGCCTTGTGCGTGTGTGTGTGTGTGTGTTTGATGCCTCTGTAAAAATCAGCGGGTGCCCAAACCAAAACTCCCATTTTTATGCAAATTTTTACAGACCCTCCTTCTTTTGCTCCTCTGACACTCCCCCCTACACAGAGCTGGACACGCCCACTTTCCTGACTTTTTCCAAAGTAGAGGTGTGAAAACACCCTGCTGAGACAGGCAGGTTTCACGGCCCTTTAAAGAGTGAATTGACTGAAATATCTCAGTAACAGAGTTGAGACGTTATTAATCTACTATTGGCGAATTTTAAATAGGGCTGTGCGATATAGGCAAAAGTAACCTATCACAATTTTCTTGAACAATATTGTGTTTTTGATTTTGACACACACTGATGTGTACAGTGTGCATCTGAAACATATTTCCAAAGAAAAACAATTAGATCTTTATCAAAGACCTGTAACATGTCTCTAAAACAGACACAAGGCAAAAAAATGTATAATGCGAATTTAAAAAAATGTGAATAATTCTGACTTTACCTGTATATTAAGCATACCTGCAATTCTAGAGTCACCAATAAATGTAGTGATAAATGCATGCAATTTAAAACTGTTAAACTCTGCAGGGAAAGCGCTCTACAGAACGCTGATGAAGAAGGACAAGCGAGTGCAAAGAAAGCCAAATGTAAACGTGCAGACGGAGGAGAAGAAGAAGAAGAGCGACCCACCAAACACAAGAAAACCGTCAAGTTCAATGCGGAGGAACGGCTCAAAATGAAACGAACGGTGTTTGTGGGAAATCTCCCGTCCAGCTGCAAGAAGAAGGTTTATCAAAAATCATATCTTTTTATTCCTTTTAGGACATGTTTAAGTTCAAATTGATTTGTACTGGGTTATTTCTATAAACATATATAGGGCTGCACAATATTGAAATAATCAGGCATTGTGTTATTTTGTTCTTCAGCATTATATATATATCGTCACCTTAGAATTATAAGGTTCTCTCTGTGTTCTGAATGATTTTGAGATATTGAGCTTCAAAGTTTTTGCATTCCATATAACAAACAATGTGTGTGTAACAGTTCTGTTTCATACATTAACATGTACGAGACCCTAAACAGGGCTCGAAATTGCGACCATTGTGTTCGCATATGCGCCCAAAAATTAATCTATGCGACCGCATAATATATTTGGGCACATTAGTGCGACTGCAGATAATGGTTGTAGTGCGACCTGTTTTGATTTTTTGTAAAAACGTGCTGAATCGCTCTTCTCTGCCGCTATATTGGTTCATATTAGCTGTCTATCACTCAAGGTATTCCGCTGTCAGATGACAGGGAAGAAGCTTTAATGACCATGGGAAATGCAAACGGCTGAAGAGTAAAAACTTAAAGCACACAGGTTTGCAAACCCCACCTAAAGTTGAGGCGCAGATGAGAGCGATCATGACATGTCACGTGGTCAATAATGATTCGCCAGCTGAGATCAATCGAGCGCGCTTCTTGGAGAAGGTGCCCGAATCTCCATGCTTTGCATTCACTGCGTGTTCAGCGCAAATGTCTGCTAAAAGTCAAATCTAATACTGTACATATCATCGCCAAATAAGCTCACCTTTACTAAGTTTACACTGAAACTGCGGCTCATAACAAAGACCGGTATTGCGCCGGTGGTATTCGCAAGAAACCTGCTCTGCCTGCTCATAAATTGGGTCGGCTGACTCGCCTGCTTTTCCACTAACACAGAAAAATAAAGATCAGCTCAGACTGAACCTTTAAATTGACACAAACTGAAACCAAAACTTTTAAAGAGTGATAGAAGTGAGACTTTACTTTCTTTCTTTTGTCTATTCTTGTTTGAGGTGTATATTATTTTTTTATTTATTTACTGATGACTTTGCAGCTTTCATCCTTGAATTGAATGATTTATTATAATCTTTTGTTTGTTTTGTAGCAGAAATATTATTTATTAAATTGACATGCATATAAATACAGCAGCACAAAATCTATTTTTCTTACTGCAATGCTTCATTTTTGTTTGATGCAAACTATACAATTATTTTTCATAAAGTAACAGACTTTTTATAGCAAATAACCTACATTCATGCACATTCAAGGCAGCATCATAATGAGAAATGTAATTAATTGTTACTATTATTGTCATTTTTTATCATCATTAATATTCTATGGCCTAATTATTCGACATTCATTTTGGAATTATTGCACACAAATATCAATGTCTTTGCAGCATTAGTTAGATAGTTGTTTCTGGTTTTTGTCAGTCCTATTAATGTTGTTTTAAAATACAATAAATCCCTTAAAAAACAATTTGCAGCGGTGCTCATTCATTTTTGGTGGGTGCTCCTAAATTTTTTCTGGTGCTCCTGAAATTTTTTTGGTGCTCCTAAATATTTGAAGTTGGGAGCACCGGTGCTACCAAGTAAAAAAGTTAATTTCGAACCCTGCTAAAGGTACTCTAAATATAAATGATCAAAGTTCTCTTACAGTTGCAAATTGGAGTAAAAGGAAGACGGTAAATGCAGGTAGAACCTTTTCATTCTGAAAAGTCATTTTCCACTTGGAATTATAAGGTTCCCTCTGGCAGATCATTCATTGAAGCTTTACTTTTCAAGAAATAGAATCAAAAAATAAATAATTTGGTGTTGTAACAATATGTTGATGCTTGAGAAAGTTACATTTGTCCTTTCTATAACATTTATTTAATGCTTTAGGCTGAATGTTTTTACTTGTTCAAATTTAACATCCAAGGCTGTGCTAAATATTTTATCCAGTGCAGATGTTAATTTTATATAATTAATATGGTCATAGTTATTAAACTTTATGCTTTATATGAATTATTGAATTATATTTATTAAAATGGATGCTATATTTATTGAATTATATGCTCCATGAAAATGATATGCCCTTCAAGGCTTAATATTAAATGTAAAGACTTTAAAAGAAAACAGACAATGAGCAAATGAGTTTAATAAACACTGAAAAGTGTTTCACTGACTATATATACACAAATAAAAAATATTCCACATTAATATATACATTTTTTTAATATTCGTTTTCAACAGTGTAAAATTGAACATTTAATCTCAATGTCAAAAATTGCTTCTAAATCATCACATTTACACACATCTCAATTTGTGTGGTGCGGCATCATTTAGCCGACTCTGATTTTGTGTGATTTTTGTGTTTCTTTAGTCTTTCCTGCTTTCAATGGAGCAGTCCGGCAAAATGACAAAGAAAGCTGATCCTGATTGGTCCTCGTGTGTGCATTAAAGTGCTGATTGGCTCACAGAAAGTACCTTATAGAGCCAAGCTAGAGTTCAACTTTGTAGATAAACTGATTTTGTTTTTTAAATAAAAAGTCTTAAAATGTAAACAACATATAAAAAACATCCCATAATGTAAATAAGCTGCCATTAAATAAGAATATGTCAATAACTCCATTTTAACAAAAATGTCAGACAGAGCCTTATAATTCTAAGGTGACGATTTATTTTTGTGATATAAACATAATTTCACCTGATGACTTGAATATCTTTTATATATTAATATATTTGGAAACAATTCATGAATTTAGACTGATTGGGATGATTTTGTATGAGAGTGCGTCTGCATAAAATATAATAAACAAATGAAAAACACAGATAAATACAGCAGAGCAGAGATGAAGATGAAATAAATGATTCTTCATGGATTTATCAGTATCCAAATACAGAAACTCAATAATAAATCTAATACAGCTCTGTCTAGTCGTCACTGTATCAATGATTAAATCACTGTTAAAGCTACAAACATGATCATTTCTTGTGCTTAAATGTTATAAATTAGCTTGAAATGTCTTATGCAAATGAAAATCCTTCATTCTATTAGGGTGACACATTGCAGTGACTCCTCTAATCTCATGTGTTCTCAGCTGTGGTGTCTGCGTATTATTAATCCAGTTTAACTTTGCAGATGCTGTGATGTTTATTGCATATTCACACATTGCAGTAGATAGCGATGCTGATATCATATATTTAAACCTAAATCAGACATGAAGTCTGATCAGGCGCTTCAGTGATAAACTCTACAGATTAAACAGAGCCTCGTGAATCATTACTGACTGTGTTTTCATCTTGTTTTACAGGATCTTCTGTCCGTGTTCAAGAAGTCTGGAGTCATCGAATCGGTTCGCTTTCGTTCAGTGGTGCGTGATACATTGATTACAAGCCTTTTAAAAAGTTTTTCCTGTGCATTTTTACAAAGTTTTATGTAGAGTTGAAGACAATTCTTAACCCTTCTGTTACGCTAAAGTGTTTTTTAGCGTAATAGTGTATATATAACTCATCTCTAATAACTGATTTCTTTTCTCTCTGTCATGATGACAGCACATAATATTAGACTTGATATTCTTCAAGACACTGTTACATAGCTTTAAGTGACATTTAAAGGCTTAACTAGATTAATTAGGGTAAAGTTTGTTTAATTAAGGTAGTCATTGGATAAAATCTTATCGGGACTTAAAATACTGATCATAGCAGAATTCATTTTATTTAATTTTTTAAGAACAATACAAGTGTCATTGGAGGGCTAATAATTTTCTCTTATCTAACACAACAATGTATTGAAGATCATCCACGTTTACATGCATCTGCTAAAAATACTGTAGTGGGCGCTGTCACGGTTAATTAGCAATGTTTACTAACAACATTTACTAGCACCTTGTTAGTTGTGTTTGTTTGTTGGTGCTTGCCGTATTGCGCATATCTACATACCTAAAGCATATTTCCCACGTGCACACTGTTACTGTTTTCAAAGATTCCCATTTTGAGTGTTTACACAGAAATGATAATGCAGTGTTATCAGAAACTTCCACTTTGGAAAAACGGTTTACAAATTCATGCATTTTCAGACCACAAAATTGCCATTGTCATGTAAACTCGCAGGCAAAATAACCTAAAACGTTTGTGCATGCATGTTTTACAGATTCGGGAAGATCCAACTATGTCCCGCAAAGTGGCTGCCATCCAGTGAGTGTTTCATCTTTTAGTGTGAAGTTTGATGGATTCCATTGTGATGTAAATACCACATTTGCCAGAATCCTGTTTTCCATTTGAAACATGCTGAGGGTTTACTGAAGCAGTTACTGTCAAACATAGACATAGGTGCACATGGTTGGGTGGATTAACTCTGGATTGTAATGACAAATTACATGAAAAAGTTAGTAGTCAGTAATATTATCTCTTGGATTGCACAGTTATGGTTATTTAATCTGACTAATTAATCTGACTGGATTACATTTAGATTACTTTTAGATTACTTTTGTAGTCTTTTGTATGTTTTACTTTTATATTACTTTTGCTGTCTTTTGTAGATTACTTTAAAATTACTTTTTTGGTCTTCTAGATTACTTTTAGATGACTTTTTTTTAGTATTTTGTAGATTACTTTTAGATTACTTTTCTGCTCTTGTAGATTACTTTTGTAATTTACTTTTAAATTTCTTTTGTAGAGTACTTTTAGATTACTTGTGCTCTTTTGTAGATTACTTTTAGATTACTTTTGTGCTCTTTTGTACATTAATTTTAGATTACTTTGCTCTTTTGTAGATTACTTTTAGATTACATTTTGTATTTTTGTAGAGTACTTTTAGATTACTTTTGTGCTCTTTTGTAGAGTACTTTTAGATTACTTTTGTGCTCTTTTGTAGAGTACTTTTAGATTACTTTTTTGCTCTTTTGTAGAGTACTTTTAGATTACTTTTTTGCTTTTTTGTAGAGTACTTTTAGATTACATTTTGTATTTTTGTAGAGTACTTTTAGATTACTTTTGTGCTCTTTTGTAGAGTACTTTTAGATTACTTTTTTGCTCTTTTGTAGAGTACTTTTAGATTACTTTTGTGCTCTTTTGTAGAGTACTTTTAGATTACTTTTGTGCTCTTTTGTAGAGTACTTTTAGATTACTTTTGTGCTCTTTTGTAGAGTACTTTTAGATTACTTTTGTGCTCTTTTGTAGAGTACTTTTAGATTTCTTTTTTGCTCTTTTGTAGAGTACTTTTAGATGACTTTTGTAGCCTTTTAGATTGCATTCAGATTATTTTTTACTATTTTGCAGATTACTATTAGATTGCATTCAGATCACTTCTGTGCTCTTTTACAGATTAGAAAAATGTTCATACTTAATATTTTTCACATTCATTTAAGTTCTGAATACTATTAAATGTTAATTATTGGTTGTAGACTTAGGGAACCAAAATACGTCTTTACAATGTGTAAATATTTCATGCATGTTTTACAAAACTTCTTCACACCAGTGCAATTTATCAGCGTTATTTCTAAACTATGCAATTCCTACTTATTCCCCCCCCCCCCCCCAACTGCCACCCCATCACCCGCCTCCTCCCTCAAAAATAAAACTTTACTAATCTCATCCTTTTTAATTTGTAGGAGAAAAGTACATCCCAAGAAACAAAATATTAATGCTTACATCGTCTTCAAAGAGGAAGAATCAGCCACTGATGCTCTCAAATGGTAGGAGTTTTCCACAGTATTAACAGCATAATGAAATGATTAAAACCTGTCAGAACTACTTTAGCTGTGCGTTTATGTGCAAGCCTTAAAATGCTCATCAGCCATTCAGAATCAAGCATTCTGTGGTAGAAATTGTAATGAATGTTTACACTTTTTTTTAGGAATGGCCATGAGATTCAGGCAGGTTTCTACATACGAGTGGACCGAGTTTCTCAGCACAGCAAAGTGAGTGTTATAAATACTTTTATGAATATAATTCATCAGTAGATTGTGAAAGCGTTTGTGTAATAATGAATCCATTTTTTACAGCATGATCATAAACGCTCCATATTTGTGGGGAATTTACCGTACGGTGAGTAACAGTGTTCAAAACTCCACATCTATAATCCTCTGAGTCTATGCTGACATCATCTTCAGCAGCTCAAACACTCTAATGGCTAATGCACAGACGGCTGCTTCTCACTCAGGGCTGCTGTTTATGCTAATGAGATGGAGAGATGTGCACTAGTGGGCGGGGCTTTCCCCCTCTGATGACACATACAAAGAGAGAATGTCAATCAAAGTGTTTCTGCATCAAGTCTGATTATAAAAAACACAACTAATTCATGTTTATCATCAGAGGCTGCTGAAGATATTCACACACTGCTGACACACAACTGGGTATAAAGGTGATTTCTGCATATTAGCTCCCCTTTAATATGTATATGTATTCTCTCAGATATAAGTGAGCTTCCGCTGCAGAATCACTTCCAGGAGTGTGGAAACATCGAGGCCGTGCGTTTGGTGCGAGACAGGGATTCTGGCATGGGGAAAGGCTTCGGCTACGTCCTTTTTGAGGTAAAAATTCAGATATAATATATCTCAAACCTATAAACCTGACTATTTGATGTGCGTTTAAATAGTCGACTTGATCAAAGTATTTCTGTGTGCAACAATTGGGTCTCACTTTACAACAAGGTTTCATTAGTTAATGTGTTCACTAGCATAAACGAAGTATGAGCAGTACTTGTACAGCATTTAATAATACCAATCCATGCTTGTTAACATTATTATTGCACTGAGAGTTAGCAACCAACAATAAATGATTTTATTTTCATTAACTAACATTATAACAAAATAAAATAAACCCTGTGATAAATGCTATGGTCAGTGTTTGTTAATGTTAATAAATACATTCACTAATACAACCTTATTGTAAAGTGTGATCCTTTATTTATGCTGTCCTTTACTATTTATTTAACTACTGAGCAATATAAATTCATTACATGTACTTACTGTATGGATGGGATTAGAATGCAGATTAGGTTTAGCATTAGTTGCGTGTAATTATGCATAATTTATTGTAAATACTTGTGAAGTGTAACAAGGACACATTAAGATCAAGTGTTACCATCAGTTGTGTGTATCATTAATATTGTTGGTAATATTTCATCAAGTTTGTTTAGAAACATTACAAATAGGTTCATCTGGCTATTGAAGGTTTATTTCCAGAACCTTTGCTTTCTCTGTTCTTCAGTGGTAAATAAAATATTTTAAAGGAAATATTTAAATAAATTAGTGGAAAATAAAATATTTTGAAAATTACTGATGCTGAAAACTGTAGAATTTGTATCATGTGTTCACATTAAAAATCTTATTTAATTGATGTTTTCACTTGTTTGCTGATGTTTAATTGTATATTTATTATTGAAATGAGCGGAGATTACATTAAATAAAAAATCCATTACATTACATCACTGGTCCTTCTGTGAAGATGTTTTTTAAATATATATTAATTAATACATTTCCCAAATGACGTTTAACAAAGCAAGGACATTATTTACAGTATTTCTTATTACATTATGTTATTTATTTTCATTTTAATACCTAATTAATCTAGTTACGCCTATAAATGTCACTTTAAGCTGAACATTATCTTGTAAAGTAACTAGTGACAGATTATGTACTGCCATCATGGCAAAGACAAAACAAATGAGCTATTAGGAATGAGTTATTAAATCTTGTTTAAAAATGTTAAGAGATATTTGGGAAATCGTTTAGTTTTCAACGCTATATTTGTCATTATACGAGCTATAAAAGCCAGGTGTATTAAATAGTATTTGTGCAAAGTTAGTACATTTTAAGGTGCAACATTTATCCATTAACAAATTGATTTCATTTACAAGATGAATAAAGTGTCAAACCTGCTGTTTTCTGTTTCAGAGCCCAGACTCAGTGATGTTAGCATTGAAACTCAACGGCTCGACATTACAGCAGCGAAAGATCCGGGTGAAACGCTCCGTGAAGAAGGAGAAAGAAAAGAAAACTCCACCAGGACGAAAAGCAGAAGGACAGCGAACGGGAGGAGGACTCAAAGGGCCGAAGCAGGAGTTCAGAAATAACACGGGCAGAAAAAACTTCACCAAGAACCCCAGAAATAAACCAACACAAGCGTCCTCATTTAAAGGAGAAATGGCGGATCCCACTGCCAAAAGAGGAAAACCGCAGAAGAAGAAGTTCAAGCACAAGAAGAAGAAACACAGCGGTCATGTTTAGGTTTATCATGTATACATGTGTTTTAATTGTGCTGATTAAAAATACTGACTGATTAACTGGACTCCAGAGCTGAAGAGCATTGATTTGGTCATCCTGTGAGGGATTATCTGGATAATAATGTCAGATAAAGAAGAATCAGGGCCGTGTTCACAAAGCGTTTTAAGGATGAAAGTAGCTCCAAACTTTCTGATTTAGTCCACAGGCATAGGCGGAGTGTGTGTAAGGCTGGGGAAGGCTTAAGCCCAATCCCAATTCTACCCCTTAGCCCTACCCCTCATTTTGCGCGTTCCCCTCAAGGAAAAGTGGTGTCCCAATTCTCTTCAGCTTAAAGGCGTAGGGCAGGCATGTCCAAACTCGGTCCTGGAGGGCCGGTGTCCTGCAAAGTTTAGTTCCAACCCCAATCAGACACACCTGGGCTAGCTAATCCAGCTCTTACTAGGCTTTCTAGAAACATCTTGCAGGTGTGTTGAGGCTAAAATCTGCAGGACACCGGCCCTCCAGGACCGAGTTTGGACATCCCTGGCGTTGGGCTAAGGGGAAGAGGTGAATAGCCCTTCGAACGAAGATTATTTAGGACCACACTCAAAACCAAGGGGTAAGAAAATTTCCCAGAATGCACCATCTACAAATGCAGGATCGCAGCACCCAGAGGTCAGGAGATTTATAAATCAGTATTTTTTTTTGTCATTGCGAATTTTTAATAACAAACAAGCACATGTTTTAATACACTCATAACCACCGTCATGCTTTAAAAAATGCTGAAATAAAAACCGCTAAATTTCATGATCTATAATCCTTAATAATACCTCCTGTCCAGCAGTCCCACAGCATTCTGACACTTGTTGACTCTGGAATGCCCTGTCGGAAAAGTCTAGTGGCTGGGAATGAGCTGTTTGCAGTGTCTGCTATAATGTTCATGCTGTTTTTGGTGTGTTTACATTGATGAATGTGTTACAATGATAATAATATCTGCCTTCAGTGATTTCATGAAGATAAATGCCAAAAAATAACACAACTGGAATCACTACAGCAGTCGCCGTCGTCTGATCTCATATGAAGCAAGAGATCGTGATGACGTGTGCAGGTGCTGTAGTGCTGTCCCAATTCTTAGGGGTAAGTTTTGAAGCCCTTCCCATTCACACTTGGTTTTAAGGGCCAAGGGAAGGGGTACAAAAACAGTATTGGGATTGGGCCTAAGCCTCCCCCTGGCCAGAGACCACGAAGTTGGCAGCAAAGAAAATAACTCACTGAAAACATGTAAAGGTGTAAGGTGGAATTATATGAATGTATTTAAATGTTAATGATAACCAGAATACTTCAGTCATTGTAAGTTTGTCAATCAAATTTAAAATCCCCCTCCGTACAAAAATAGACCTTTGCACTGAAGAGCGCTGTTTATTACTGGAGTTCACAGCAGCTCTGAAAACCAAACCAAAAGTGCTGGCCAGCGAACTATTCTGATTTGCTGGACAAGGACATACGTATACATCAAGCCATACTTATATAACCTCAACACATCCACTCCCAAGATTAAAATGAATAAAGAACTTTAAAATACTGATTAAAAAGTCCCCAAACATCAGCAGCATTATTATTATTAACCAGGGGTCACCAATCTTGGTCCTGGAGGGCTGGTGTCCTGCATAGTGTAGCTCCAACTTGCCTCAACACACCTGCCAGGATGTTTCAAGTATACCGAGTAAGAACTTGATTAGCTTGATCAGGTGTGTTTGATTTGGGTTGGAGCTAAAATCTGCAGGACACCGGCCCTCCAGGAACAAGTTTGGTGACCCCTGTTATTAATAATAAATAGTCGAATACACAAAGCAACTTTATAAATCCACACCTGGCTCTGTTAAATAGAAAATTAAAATAAATCAAATTTAATTAAATGCATTTAAATAATCTTAATTAAAAAAAAGGTTTTGAATTATTAATTCCTGCCAAATTTTTCATGAAGATTTGTGCAGCAAATAAAATATTTTTATGCAAATAAATGTTCTATAAATACAAATTTGGCCATTTTTGTACATTTTTCTAAATAAATGTAAAAAGCCTTGATATTAAAAATCCTCATAGAAAATGTAGTCTTTGATATTCAATATCTTTAATAGTAAAAATAATTAAAAATTCTAAATCTTTTATATTTATATTTTAAAAATATTTTTATTTAAAAATGTAAGTTTTTTTTGAAGCTCTTAAATGTATATTTGCTTAATTATTTTCTAAGAAAATTGGTTATTACTGCCAGTTTTTCATGCACCACATCATCTTGTCCCTAAAAAATAAATTGCCAATATCAATAAAGTAAACAGTGTTTCCCAACCTTGTTCCTAAAGGCACACCAACAGTACACATTCTCAACCTCTCCCTGATCAAACACACCTGAATCAGAGCTGTAGAAGAGACTCCAAAACCTGAAGGGAGACGTTTAACATATGTACTGCTGGTGCTCAAAACAACAAATGAAACACGAACATCCTAATCTGAATGAATGAAATATTCTCATTAAATACTTTGTACTTTACATAGTTGGATGCACAAATGAATTGAACACAGCGATTATTCGACATTGATTTATTTGGATTTTAAAAAAAGAGGAAACTCCGAGCACCATTAATCGTGCTTCACCACATCAGACGTCTCACAGCCAATAAAAATAACTTAAATACATGAACACAGACAAATGACTTCTCCATTTCCCCATCACAGACTAAAGACAGTGTAAACATCGCGTCTACAAGCCTTCGCGATATTCAATGACTTCCAAAACTCAACACTGTTAGTAAATCAAATGACTCAAATAGATGAGTGTTAGCGGGTCATGCTTGTCTTCTGTCATTCAAACGCACTGAAACACCATCACCAAACTGATGTCTCTCACTTCTGTTCCCCTCCTCAGATGCTGCTTTAGATCCGCTTCTGTGCGTTCGCTGTTCGTGAATGGAAAAGGGGCGGGACTGTAGATTCAGGACAGACAGGAAGTGATGTCGTACGGCGGCTGGAGTTCCTGCTACTCGATGTCGTCGTCGCTGATGCTCTGAGCGCTGACGATACGCTGCAGGAAACATATTAGATTGAATTCACACTGACGTGGACATTTACGGCACAGCTTGTTCAGGGGATTCGGAGTTTGAATTTGAAGTTCACGTCTTGCTATTTTAAATATATTTATTTTGTAATTGGGTTGAACGCGGACTCTTCAGTTTACATCTAAAAATTCAGATGTAATTCCCAGAATTCTCACAAATCTGAATTCAGAGTTTGGATCTCATAGTTCGGACTTTCATTCATTTTCTTTTCAGATTAGTCCCTTTATTCGCGGTCGCCACAGCAGAATGAACCGCCAACTTGTCCAGCATATGTTTTACGCAGCCAATGCCATTCCAGCTGCAACCCAGTATTGGGAAACACCCATACACGACAGCCAATTTCCCTATTAGGGTTGGATTGATAGACGATGCCTGATAGATATCACGATGCTGAGCCAGCGTCACGATCCTCCGCCGCGTCGCAGCAGCAACCCGCTCGCGAAAACACACTCAGGCCTCGATTACACTAATCTGTCTTAAAGGGTCACGAAACACCAGAACACATGTGTTGAGCTGTTGACAGTGGTATATGTGTCCCACACTGCTAAAAACACTATTAGGACACCTATATTTCACTAAAAAGTGTAAATTGGTTGTTTTTGCGTTATTTCAAGCAAATTCGTACTTCCGGTTTGAAACTAATTGTTGAAGCTGCGTCACGGTCATGACATAATAGCGTGTATTCCAGCGTGCAGACTGGACGTCTGTGCCAGAGTGTGTCTTATTACGTCTTACAGTGTGCTGCATTAATGCATGAGTAAAGCTTGGTTCAAACCAATCAGCGCGCTCTATTGTGCAACTTCATTAATATTCATTACTGTCACAGTGTTTAGACGACAGAGACGCCACGTTGTGTTGGCAAAACAAGCGTGAAGTGTTGCTTTTATAGTTTGCTGCAGTGAAGTTTTGTTTTCATTTTCTCTCTGTGAGAGCGCAGCTGGAGTCACGTGTGGATTAACAGTGTACGCGACGCTCCACAACAATAACTTACGTGTCTAAGGAGGATTATTGTTTATCTGAGAGCTGTTCTCATCTGCAAACGCTGAGATCCGGATTCGCTTTAGTCTCCTCTTAATAAAGACGCGGCTCTAGTTGCTGGTGATTGTCCTGTCTCTACAGATTTGCTCTTTGTTTATTCAGTTTGTTCATATGGAACTAACTATTGCACCGAGTGTAAACATGTCAGCATCACAACCAAACTTTAACCTCGTGTAGGATTTTCACCGCATTTAGTGACCGGAATAACACACGCGGCTTTCTGACGCTACCTGCCGTGTGCATCTAAGTTTCCGGTAATGCGGAGGGTTTTTTCTCTCATTCGCCGTGCGGTATCAAACATTGCATGAAAAATACACGCTTACAGCAGTTCCTCCAATCAAATATCTCGTTTGTCTTGAGGGGCATGAATGAATTCCCTGAATGAAAGAGCCAAACTGCAGTTAAAGTCCACCATTTAATCATTTGGCAAATAATTCGACTACAGATGTCCATGTAAACACCGTTACTTTCTCCCCTGTGTGTGTGTGTGTGTGTGTATTTTAACTCGGTTACTTTCGACTCAGCGCGCCCAAATAGACACTCCCACATTATGCCCCTTTTCTTCCTCCGACACTCCCCCCTAAACAGAGCTGGACACGCCCACTTTTCTGGCTTTTTCCAAAGTAGAGGTGTGAAAACATCCTGCTGAAACGAGGGGGTTTCATGGCCCTTTAAGCCTGGTTTATACTTCTGCATCAAGTGACCGGCGTAACCCACGGCGCATGCAATGCGCGTAGCTGTGCATTTATACTACTGCTGCTGTCTCTGTCGGTTTGCATTAACACTTCTGAAATGCTAGTGGGCAGTGAGCTGTAAATGTTCCTCTGTGTCGAGTTTCTTTGCTGCTGTTTTGCTTTTCCTGAACACTTCCTGGATGTACAAGTGACTCAAACTCGCTCATTTTGAGGCAGGAACCGGCGGACGTGCAACAACTTTAACTGAGGTAAACACAGAACAAAACTTTCCATTCTGAGCTCCTTCACGGGACTCCACACTTGGACACTCGCGCGGCTCTCGGTCCCGCCCAGACTCGTCAGCGCTACCAAGCCGACCAATCACAGAGCTTGCACTATGCGTCGTTGCAACGTGTAGTTACATTTTCTGAGGTGCGGATCAGTGACGGCCATGGCGTAGGGCTATGCGTCGACGTGTTGGCTGCGCCGTAGCATAAGCGTGTGCTTGATGCAGAAGTAAAAATCAGCCTTTAGTTTTAAAATGGCATTTGGACACGACTGTCGGAGTACGCCCCCTTGTGGCAGCCACACAGAATTTTCAGTGTTATCGTGCACCATGGGAGAGCTGATCCTCAAGGTGTCCGAAATAAAGTGCAAAAAAACTCGTTGCTCTGTGTGCGTTCACCATGGTCAAATGAATGAATACTTGATACTCATATACGGCTAAAAATTTAGAAGAGAATGTGGAGACAACATAAAATGCTTATTTTTTATTCCTCATTTATTAATAGAAATGTTTTTTTATAGACTTTTTCTGATTTAAACAAATAACGAAAAACTCCTATTTCTAATCTGGTGTGCACAGATCTGCTTGGACAACACTGAAATACATCACATCCGGTTGACCAGTCACCTACGCTCTAGTCGCAGGAATTCAAATATTTAATCGCAACCGGGTTTTGTGTGTGTGTGTGTGTGTGTGTGTGTGTGTTTATTTCTGTCTGTTACTGTGTGTGTTTTTTTTGTCTGAGCTGTGTCTGTCAGTATGTGTGTTTGTGTCTCTGTGTGTGTGTGTGTGTGTGTGTGTGTGTATGTTCACCTGGCTGATGGTGGGCAGTTTGGTGAGGAGCATCTGGAAGACTGGAGGAGGGAGCGTCTGCTGCAGGACCTGCAGGAGCTGCTGAGGCTGACCACACACTGCGATGGCGTTCGTCAGGTGATCCACACCTTTCTCATAGTCTCCTGACACACACACACACACACACACAAAGATGAGTGTTAAAGTCTGCGTAGCTGAGACTTTTATTTCAGTATGCTGATGTACTGAAACTGAATATTGAGTAGGGGGCGGGGCTTTCTTTTAGAGCATCATTCCCTCACAGTAAACTAACAGGAAGAATACTGAGTCTGAAGCACCAAACTGACATCATCAGAGAAGCAGCCAATCCACACGCAGAAGCAGACACTCCGATTTTGATTTAAAATGACCGAAACAAACATTATTTTCAGTGAAATAACGTGCGCAGATTAATTGTTCACCTAAAGCGGGGAGTCCAAACTTGTTCCTGAAGGGGGCTGGTGTCCTGGAGAGATGAACTCCAACCCAAATCAAACACACCTAAACAAGCAAATTAAGCTCTTACTAGGGCTGTTTCTCCAAGAACTTTTCCAAGAACGCAGAGACCGGACTTGCGTTCTTGTGGAGAGCGGTCTTGCCAGATGTCCTCAGAAGAACGAACTCAGGAGACCACAAGAACAGAGAACACGTCCTGTGATTAATTGGATGCTGTGTTCTTCCTGATGGTCACATGACCTTCACGTGTTTTTAATGGTAGATTATTTAAACATTACAGCGCTCATACAACATTTACTGTTTACCCCTTTTCAAAATATACTCTGCATAAAAACATTATCAATATACACTGCACGGTGTAAATAAAACAGATTTTAATACAAATTTCAGCAAACAAACACCCTTAATGTGTTTATGCCTTTATTAAGATGTCCATGGTGATGTTTAATTTCACCGTTTCATTCAGGGAAACTCCTGAGGTAAATAAGTTAAATCTCTGAACTTTAATAATAAATCTAGATAAAATGCTGCGCTCGGCGAGGCAGTGGTGCAGTAGGTAGTGCTGTCGCCTCACAGCAAGAAGGTCGCTGGTTCGAACCTCGGCTCAGTTGGTGTTTCTGTGTGGAGTTTGCATGTTGTCCCTGCATTCGCGTGGGTTTCCTCCGGGTGCTCCGGTTTCCCCCACAGTCCAAAGACATGCGGTACAGGTGAATTGGGTAGGCTAAATTGACCGTAGTGTATGAGTGTGTGAATGTATGTGTGGATGTTTCCCAGAGAAGGGTTTTGGCTGGAAGGGCATCCGCTGCGTAAAAACTTGCTGGATAAGTTGGTGGTTCATTCCACTGTGGCGACCTCGGTTTAATAAAGGGACTAAGCCGACAAGAAATTGAATGAATGAAAATGCTGCGCTTCCCACCTCCAGTTGCAATGACTTCTGGGACTTCCAGAGCGAGTTCGGTGCTCAAGTCTGCATCAGTGCGTCCTCGATATCAAGAACACATCCGGGAAGTTTCACGCGTCCTCCGTACTTGCGGTCTTGAGTATTGGAACTGAACTTAGGCAGCTGATGATGATGTCACATGAAAACGCAAGACCGCTGAAGAGCGCATATTGAGAAACAGCCTTGATATACTGGATTAACTAGAAACTTCCTGGCAAGTGTGATGAAGCAAGCTGGAGCTAAACTCAGCAGGACACTGGCCCTCCAGGACTGAGTTTTGACACCCCTGACCTAAAGCAATGGTCTCAAACTCAATTCCTGGAGTGCCGCGGCTTAGCTCCACCTCAAACCTGCTTATTAATGTCCGGTAGTCTTGAACAGCTTGATTAGTTGATGAGCTGTGTTTAATTAGGGCTGCGTCCCTCCAGGATTCCAGACCTATGACCTAAAGATGAACACAACGTGACCTAGCAAAACAACCGATTTCACACAGACCTCACGGGCCGGGACACGCCAAGCTGACTGTGTTGTCGCCTCATTTCTGGAGCAAAAAGCTTCCCGTGAACACACCAAACGGATGGCCGTCGACTGATTCAAGAGCAAAATAAAACCAGAATTTCTGACGCACACATGCAAAGCGTAAACAAAGCAGCGTTCTGCTCCATTCCCACAGCAATCACCTCTCACCACGGGAGGGATGAATGTCTGATAATCCAATAACCCATATCGTTTGCTAATATTTGAGATGTGTAATGATGAAGTTACAGCCGGCCTCTGTGTGTTCCTGAATTGATTTGTTTTCATGCTACATCACACTCGCACTCCGATTCGCTGCTGATTAACCAATCAGAGGCATGGAACACACCAATCACACTAGTGTTGCCACCATACTAGGATTGCGGTACTGAAATCTGAAAAACGTCTATTTCCTGCTAACATTTGAGCATGTTCCTAAACACCGCTGATTGGCCATTGTGTTCACCAGTGCTCAACAGAAATGACTGTGATTGGCCATGAAGGTCATCAGTTCACCGAGGGCGAACACAGACATACACACACTGGAGCATAGCTCACCCTGAGCCAGCAGCTCTTCACCCAGCTGAATCTCCTCCAGGAAAAACTTCTGAACCGCTTCTGCGTCCTTCAGGTCTGGTAACTGCACACACACACACACACACACACACACACACACACACACACACACACACACACAAATATAACAGATGAGAGAGAGAGTTCATAATTCAGTGTGTCTATGGTATTAGTGTACGTGTGTGTGTGTGTGTGTGTGTGTGTGTGTGTGTGTGTGTGTGTGTGTGTGTGTGTGTGTGTGTGTGATTACCCTTGATAATCCAGCTTTCTCTTGAGCTGCCTTCTGCTTTTTTCTTCCTGCAGGAAAACACATTGATCAGCCTTTCTGACTGTAACTTACCTGTCCAACTGACGGTACATCTACTAGAGGAGAACTAATCTGAACACTCATCACCACTTCAGTTCACATGTAGACAGACAGAATTATAGATAGATAGATAGATAGATAGATAGATAGATAGATAGATAGATAGATAGATAGATAGATAGATAGATAGATAGACAGAAAGAAAAGACAAATAGATGATAGAGAAGGACAAATTGACAAACATATTTATTTATATATGAATACACTCACTGGCCACTTTATTAGGTACACCTGTCCAACTGCTCGTTAATGCAAATTTCTCATCAGCCAATCACATGGCAGCAACTCAATGCATTTAGGCATGTAGACATGGTCAAGACGATCTGCTGCAGTTCAAAGCGAGCATCAGAATGGGGGAGAAAGGGGATTTAAGAGACTTTGAATGTGGCATGGTTGCTGCCTGTACAGCTAAGAACAGGAAACTGAGTCTCCATTTCTGCTGCCACATTCAGAATTTGGCCTCAACAGCATGAAAGCATGGATCATCCTGCCTTGTATCAGCGGTTCAGGCTGGTGGTGGTGGTGTAATGGTGTGGGGGAGATTTTCTTTGGGTCCATTAGTACCAATTGAGCATCAACGCCACAGCCTACCTGAGTATTGCTGCTGACCATGTCCATCCCTTTATGAGCACAGTGTCTCCATCTTCTGATGGCTACTTCCAGCAGGATAACGCAGCATGTCATAAAGCTCAATCATCTCAGACTGCTTTCTTGAACATGACGATGAGTTCACTGTACTCAAATGGCCTCCACAGTCACCAGAGCTCTAGAGTACTAGTAAGGTGTACCTAATAAAGTGGCCGGTTAGTGTATATGTGTGTGTGTGTGTGTGTGTGTGTAATTTTGAACAGTGACAACTTGTGACATGCTACTTTAAATATTCACTCTGAAATTGCATGTAAGCATGACTTCAAAAGTAACTGACTGAACAGTGCAGTACTTTGACAGTCATTAGCTGATAATGTGACTTAACTATTTAGAATTTGCATATTATATTTTTCTACATTTATATTATTAAGAAGAAAGTGAGAATTAAGAAACGTGTGAATATAAAACCAACTTTACCCCAATACGAGAGAGTGATAGACAGATGGACGGACAGATAGACAAATACATATATAGAGAGAGCAAGATGGAGAAAATGACAGATAAGCAGGAGGAAGGATAGACAGAACACATGCAGAATGACAGACAGATATACAGAAAGACAGACAGATATAGATGTATACAGATAGATATAGATGTATACAGAAAGACAGACAGACATAGATGTATACAGATATAGATGTATACAGAAAGACAGACAGATATAGATGTATACAGACAGATATAGATGTATAGAGAAAGACAGACAGATATAGATGTATACAGAAAGACAGACAGATATAGATGTCTACAGAATGACAGACAGGCACAGACTCTATGTAGAGGGATAAACAGGCCGCTGCTTCTCTCACGTTCTCGTAGTTTGTTCTTGTAGTTCGGGTCACTCCGTCTCTTCCTGTCGAAATAAATGCAGTAACCGACGAAGAGCGCCGCGCCCAAACCAGCCGCGATCCTGCTGCTGCTGCCGCCCATCATGACGAGAGAAACCCACACCGAACCGCAAGCAAAAACACCGGAAAATTACAAATAATCACGGCGATCAGAGCCACTGCATGACCCTCAGCGGAGCCACACGAGGAAGGACCCTAGCGACGTCACTCAGACGAGCGGCCGCTGATGGCGCCTGAGCACAAACACTCAGCGACTCTACACAACTCTACACTTTACTCAAATGAGGAGAAAACCTGGTTGGAGCGATTTAACTGAATGTAGAAAATACTATTCTTTTTATTATAAATCAACGTTTTAGAAGAGCTCCTGCTTCTAGATTGACAGCAGGTGGCAGTAAAGACCCGCTGAATACAATTAATCAAGTCTAGATGGGACACAGCTGCGGATATTCGCGTCAACATAGCATAACCTTTTATAACACTGTACAGCCATAATTAATATTTTTTTCATATTTACATTACTATGATAGTTTGGTTTAGGAATGAAGAAGTTAATAAAATACTATTTAATGGGTAATATGATACATAATATCGTTAACTTCCATCCGCAGCTGTATCCCATTGTTTCATGAGTTGTTAGTTTTAGTGATTTTTGGTTAAGATGTTTAGATTAAGTTGTGTTAATTGTGCTTTAAGGCTTAAAATAACGTTATTTACCTCAAAGATGCTAAATAAATAATGTATTCAACTGTTTATGTATTCAATTGTTTATTCTCCGAAAGTCTGTATTAATTATGTGTTGGTATTTTATATTATTTATTTGATTATTTTCAACAATAACAAACTATATTTGTTTGAGAAACTTATAGTGATGTCCTTTGTATTCATATGAACTGTAATTTTTCCATGTAACACGTATTGATGACCAAAATATTGATTTATTAATTAATTTAATAGCTATTTATTATTATTATTATTATTATTATTATTATTATTAACATTATTTGTCTATTTTTTGTAAATTCAGAACGATTTGATTATTAAAAATATTGATTCTCTAGTTTTAGGTGCAGGATTATATAAAGGAGTAAATAGTTGTATGAATGTTTAGGTGTTTAAGTAGGGTGTTGTGAGCATGTTCAGCCTGCTGTTATGTTTTATCTTTTTATGTTCAAGACTGATGTATTTTTAGTTATTTTATTTTTTTATTAATTGTTTAATGCTTTTTAATCCTTTTTTGGCTCTGTCCTTTATTATTCTGTATCTGCCCCTTTATCTCAGTTTCTAAGCCTGTAGAAAACATCAGATATTTTAGGTAATGTGGCATTAGATGAGGAATAAATGTCAGTTTCTTTTCCTCATCCACAAATGAAGTCCTCTGGTCCAGATGTGAGTTCCAGCAGCTCTGGAGTCAGTTGTCTGTGGGTTTAGTGTTTTGGGTTTGTCAGGTCTCCTCCTCTTTCCCCTTCAGAGACACAAGTGTAATTATTTTTACCCAGAGCTGCAGCTGTTTTTCAGAAGAGCTGGCAGACGCTGCGCTGCTCGGAGTCACGCCAGCAGACGACAACTGAAAAAATCAGCCATTACAACTGGAAGAAAATACAGCACAGTTGAGCTGCTGCCCAGCAGCGGCCCAGCAGAAGCCTTTATGGCAGCAGAGGCTGTATTTTCCATCAACTGGAGCTGTCTGATGTCATGCGATGTGTTTTCAAGGATGAACACGTAGTGGAACCTGGAGCCGGTGCTGTCTGCCCCATCCAGAAGCATCGAGAGCTCGTTCTTCAGTCCACGAAAGGCTCTTTATAGTCAGCATGAAACTGAAATTAAGATTAGATGTACATCACCATATGGGGAAAAGGCAATTGAAACAGCCCTAAAACCCCACCCTAAAGGACTGATACCCCCGGCCTAAAGGACTGATAGCTCCACCCTAAAGGAATGATAGCTCCGCCCTAAAGAATTAATAACCATGTCCAAAAGGACTGTTAGCTCCACCCTAAAAGAATGATAGCTCCACCCTAAAGGAATGAAAGTTCCGCCCCTAAAAGACTGATAGCTCCACTCCAAAGGACTGATAGCTCCGCCCTAAATAACTGATAGCTCCACCCTAAAGAAATGAAAGATCCGCCCCTAAAAGACTGATAGCTCCACTCCAAAGGACTGATAGCTCCGCCCTAAATAACTGATAGCTATGCCCGAAAAGGACTGATAGCTCCACCCTAAAGGAATGATAGCTCCGCCCTAAAGAATTAATAACCATGTCCAAAAGGACTGTTAGCTCCACCCTAAAGGAATGATAGCTCCGCCCTAAAGGACGGATAGCACCACCCAAAAGGAATGATAGTTCCGCCCCTAAAGGACTGATAGCTCCGCCCTAAATAACTGATAGCTCCACCCTAAAGAAATGAAAGATCCGCCCCTAAAAGACTGATAGCTCCACCCCAAAGGACTGATAGCTCCACCCTAAAGGACTAATAGCTCCACCCTAAAGGAATGAAAGTTCCGCCCATAAAAGACTGATAGCTCCACTCCAAAGGACTGATAGCTCCGCCCTAAAGAATTAATAACCATGTCCAAAAGGACTGTTAGCTCCACCCTAAAGGAATGATAGCTCCGCCCTAAAGGACGGATAGCACCACCCAAAAGGAATGATAGTTCCGCCCCTAAAGGACTGATAGCTCCGCCCTAAATAACTGATAGCTCCACCCTAAAGAAATGAAAGATCCGCCCATAAAAGACTGATAGCTCCACTCCAAAGGACTGATAGCTCCGCCCTAAATAACTGATAGCTATGCCCGAAAAGGACTGATAGCTCCACCCTAAAGGAATGATAGCTCCGCCCTAAAGAATTAATAACCATGTCCAAAAGGACTGTTAGCTCCACCCTAAAGGAATGATAGCTCCAGCCTAAAGGAATGAAAGTTCCGCCCCTAAAAGACTGATAGCTCCACTCCAAAGGACTGATAGCTCCGCCCTAAATAACTGATAGCTCCACCCTAAAGAAATGAAAGATCCGCCCCTAAAAGACTGATAGCTCCACTCCAAAGGACTGATAGCTCCGCCCTAAATAACTGATAGCTATGCCCGAAAAGGACTGATAGCTCCACCCTAAAGGAATGATAGCTCCGCCCTAAAGAATTAATAACCATGTCCAAAAGGACTGTTAGCTCCACCCTAAAGGAATGATAGCTTCGCCCTAAAGGACGGATAGCACCACCCAAAAGGAATGATAGTTCCGCCCCTAAAGGACTGATAGCTCCGCCCTAAATAACTGATAGCTCCACCCTAAAGAAATGAAAGATCCGCCCCTAAAAGACTGATAGCTCCACCCCAAAGGACTGATAGCTCCACCCTAAAGGACTAATAGCTCCACCCTAAAGGAATGAAAGTTCCGCCCATAAAAGACTGATAGCTCCACTCCAAAGGACTGATAGCTCCGCCCTAAATAACTGATAGCTATGCCCGAAAAGGACTGATAGCTCCACCCTAAAGGAATGATAGCTCCGCCCTAAAGAATTAATAACCATGTCCAAAAGGACTGTTAGCTCCACCCTAAAGGAATGATAGCTCCACCCTAAAGGAATGAAAGTTCCGCCCCTAAAAGACTGATAGCTCCACTCCAAAGGACTGATAGCTCCGCCCTAAATAACTGATAGCTCCACCCTAAAGAAATGAAAGATCCGCCCCTAAAAGACTGATAGCTCCACTCCAAAGGACTGATAGCTCCACCCTAAATAACTGATAGCTATGCCCGAAAAGGACTGATAGCTCCACCCTAAAGAATTAATAACCATGTCCAAAAGGACTGTTAGCTCCACCCTAAAGGAATGATAGCTCCGCCCTAACGGACGGAAAGCACCACCCAAAAGGAATGATAGTTCCGCCCCTAAAGGACTGATAGCTTCGCCCTAAATAACAGATAGCTATGCCCAAAAAGACTGATAGCTCCACCCTAAAGGAATGATAGCTCCGCCCTAAAGAACTAATAACCCTGTCCAAAAGAACTGATAGCCCCACCCAAAAGGACTAATAGCTCCACCCTAAAGGACTGATAACCCTGCCCGAAAGGGCTGATAGCTCCACCCTAAAGGACTGATAGCTCCACCCTAAATGACTGATAACCCCTCCCAAAAGACTGATAGCTCCACCCTAAAAGACTGATAGCTCCACCCTAAATGACTGATAACCCCTCCCAAAAGACTGATAGCTCCACCCTAAAAGACTGATAACCCCTCCCAAAAGACTGATAGCTCCACCCTAAAAGACTGATAACCCCTCCCAAAAGGCCACTAGGGCTGATAGTATGACCGGTACTATTTTCTAATTTGGTCATTTATTTCACGTTTAATTATTTCGCTTTTAATTTGGCAATCATTAAATATAGGCTGGTTGTAATTTACATTAAGTAAAGAAATACTAGTGTTCCTCATTCTGCTGTGGCCACCCCTGATAAATCAGGGACTAAGCAGAGGAGAATGAATGAATGAATGAATGAATGTGTGTGTGTGTTCCATTAGGGACAACTCTAAACTCATACACATGGTTGAGTGCATAGTAAAACTACTTTATGAATCAATAACTTACGTCTTATCTTCGGTATGCCTCATCAGATCGTGCATGCATCACAGACAGCAGACTCTGTTTAGAAGCTTGTGGGCATTCGGGTGGTTTCCGTCATGTGATTATAGACTTTTATTTTAACAATTAAAAAAAAAAAGTATCACCTTCAGGCCATCTAATATTAGGCATGGATATATATTGCCATCATGATGTGTTAAAAGTATTACAGTGCTCTATAAACATTTGTAAGTATTTGTTACTATTTGTTAAGCCTGATTGCTATAATCTGATTGGTAATTGGACCCTAATCTGCATCATGTGACATCACACTTAACTAATGGATATTGATCATTGATTGGCTCCTTTACCAGAGAGCAGGGCTTCCTTCACTGATGCGGCCATATTGTTGTTACACTTTCCCCTATTTGTGACTATAGAAGTGACATGTGTGGTGTAATCTCCATTCTCTGAATCCGCCGTGGGCTTCAGACGGTGTGTTTCTGGCCTGAAGGCTCCACTGAAGCTCTTTTCACACTTAGTAAACAGCAATCTCTCTCTCTCTCTCTCTCTCTCTCTCTCTCTCTCTCCATCTAACACCTGCTCGTGTTTCTGCTCGGATTCTCCGGCGCCGTCAGCTGTGAAGATGAGAGCACTGGAGGAGGTGTAAAAAACCCAGAAATGTGTTTTTGCAGGAGTGTGTGTGTGTGTGTGAGAGAGAGAGAGAGAAATAGGGTGTTTGTGATGGGAATGAAAATGAAGGAAATGTGAGTGGAGTTTTGTGAGGATTCAGTAGGGGGCTCTGCTGCTGCATCACACACTTATCAACAAACACACACACACACACACACACACTTAACAGATACACAGTCACTCACACATACATTCACACATGCACACACATTTAGAGGAGTGAAAGATCATAAAAGAAGGTTCGCCTGATACAGACTCTACATTTGACCAGTTCATGCATTCCTTGGGAATCCAACCAATGACTTTAGTGTTTGTAGTGCCGCGATTTGCCCTTTGAGTTTATTATTATAAACAGTGCATGCGGAAAGTACTGATAGCGCTTCACTTTGTCCACATTTGTTTATGTGACAGTCTTATTCCAAAATGGATTAAACTGATTGATTTCCTCAACATTCTACACACAATCCCCCATAATGACCATGTGAAGAGTTTCTGAAACTGTTGCAGATTTATTAAAAATAAAAAGCTGTAAAATCAGATGTGCATCAGTGTTCACAGCCTCTGCTCAATACTTTTGATTGGTTGATGCACATTTGGCAGCGATTCCAGCCTGGAGTCTTCTTGAATATGAGCTCTGCACAGCTGTCTTTGAGAAGTTTTGCCTGTTCCTCTTTGCAGGACCTCTCAAGCTCTATCACAGGGGTCACCAACCTTTTTGAAACTGAGAGCTACTTCTTGGGTACCAATTATTGTGAAGGTAGCAGTTTGATACACACTTCTTAAATAACATTTTTTCTCAATTTACTTTTATTTATATGTTGTTATTATTAATGATTAATGATATTCATCTATGTGAAGAGACACTGATCATGTTAATGATTTCTCTCAATAGTTCTCAACAATGATTTAACAAGGTATGAAACAGAAATAGTTTTAGTTTTTTTTTATACACCTTAATGTCATTAACAAATTTTACACCAATGCAGGTGTGATTTAAAAAGAATAGCTTCAAAAAATACTAGATTCAGCTTACTGGAATGTGGTGCAATGGTGAGCTATTTTTAGAACAGGCCTGTGGGCAACTCATGTAATGCTCGTGGGCTACCTGGTGCCCGTGGGCACCATGTTGGTGACCCCTGCTCTATCAGGTTGGATGGGAAGTGACGGTGTACAGCCATTTTCAGATCTCTCCAGAGATGTTCAATAGGATTTGGGTCTGGGCTCTGGCTGGGCCACTCAAGGGCATTCACCGGGTTGTTGTTGTGTCACTGCATTGATGTGTTGGCGGTGTGCTTTGGGTCATTGTCCTGCTGGAAGATGAAGCGTCGCCCCAGTCTGAGGTGGAGAGCACTCTTGTGCAGGTCTTCATTCAGGATGTCTCTGTACATCGCTGCATTCATCTTTCCCTCTATCCTGACTAGTCTTCCAGCTCCTGCTGCTGAAACACATCCCCACAGCATGATGCCAACACCACCATGCTTCACTGTAGGGATGCTGTTAGCCTGCTGATGAGCGCTGCCTGCTTTTCTCCAAACGCCTGGCGTTCACTCCAAACAGTTCAGTTTGAGTCTCATCAGAGCAGAGAGTTTAGTTTCTGATGCTCTGAGAGTCCTTCAGATGGTAAACTCCAGGCGGGGAGTGTCTTCCGTCTGCCTGCTCCACCATACAGACGCCTGATTGGTGGATTGCTGCACAGATGGTTGTCCTTCTGTAAGATTCTCCTCTCTCCACAGAAGAACGCTGGAGATCAGACAGAGTGACCATCGGGTTATTGATCACCTCCCTGACTAAGGCCCGATCACTCAGCATAGATGTCCGGCCAGCTCTAGGAAGAGTCCTGGTGGTTAAACATCTTCCACTGACGGATGATGGAGGCCGCTGTGCTCAATGGAGCTTTCAGAGCAGCAGGAATGTTTCTGTAAGCTTCCCCAGCCTTGTGCCTCCAGACAATCCTGCCTCAGAGATCTACAGACGATTCCTTTGTCTTCATGCTTGGTTTGTGCTTTGACATGCACCGTCAACCCTGGGCCCTTAAATAGACAGCTGTATGACTTTAGGTGTAAATCAATTTAATCCATTTCGGAATAAGGCTGTAACATAAATAAATGTGGAAAAAGTGAAGCGCTATCAATACTTTCCGGATGCACTGTATTACATATTCCCAGGCATGGAAACCCATGCCAACACAGGGAGAACATGCAAACTCCACACAGAAATGCCAACTGACCCAGCCGGGACTCAAACCAGCGACCTTCTTGCTGTGAGGCGATCATGCTACCCACTGCGCCACATTGACGCCATCAAAAGTAGTTTATAATTTAATTTAATTAAAAAAAATACTGTCTTGAGCATCAGTCTGCGCTCCCGTCTCACACCTCAAAAAGTCACCCGTTCACCATTCACCGCGTTCATTGCGTTTCGTCTTCGGAGGCGCAGCTCATTTATCACCACAGTGGATTGGCTGCTCTATTTGCAAATCTTTTATGCAGTATTACACAATTCTAATTGGATGGAAACACAGCTATTAACTCAAACTCAGCTTGGTGATAAATGGCCAAAAAAGTAAACATGACGCTCTCACCATCACACACACCATGTATTTTCAGCGCTGATACTGTACACACGCATAATATCCAGCACAGCGGCGTCCACTGAAGCTTTTTGAGGTGAACAAAAGCCTCCTAGTGTGGTGTTTCCAGGCAGGAGACGCTGCTAATCCGCACCTGCTCTTCAGTTCCTGTGTGTGTGTGTGTGTGTGTGCACAGGAGACTCCTGGCACTGCCCGCGCCACTGCAGATGGCCTGGGATTGATGCTCTGCACGCGGATCTGATTAAAGCCTTTGAGAAGAGACAGGCATTGATCACGTCGAGCTGCATCCGAGAATACCAATTAAACCCTTTGAACTCCCTTTAAATTATATCACCATCCAATAATTACGCATCCATGAATAGTCATCATTGGGAAGAAGAGCTGTTTTCTGGTGTCATCCGCGTCCAGGGCTGCATAATCAGTGAGTTTCACACGTGTCGTTCTCCTGCCGCGACGCCACATGATTCCCAGAACATTCAGACCCGCACTGTTCCCAGATTAAAACTAAAATGCTTTTGGATGTTTGTTTACGAGACCATGTTTATAGGTGGAAACGGGGGCTGAAACTTGTTGTACGGTTTCAGTCTCTTTCTATACATGTTATGTTGTTTTTTTAATGCAAACACAGGGTGTCCACAGGGTCTTAAAGTGTCTCAAATCTCAAAAACTACATTTTAGGCCTTAAAATGTCTTAAATTGACTGAAATATTGTGTTGTAGGTCTTAAATCCTTTTAAACAGGTCTTCATTTTCCTGTGTTCATGTAAAGTTACTCAATCCAGCAGTACATCTCAATACAACTTAACAAAAGTTTAGTTTTTAACTGTATTTTCTAATATATTTCCTCAAAATAGTGGTCAGCACACTCAACTCACAGCAGGAAGGTCGCTGGTTTGAGCCCCGGCTGGGTCAGTTGGTGTTTCTGTGTGGAGTTTGCATGTTCTTCCTGTGTTGGTGTGGGTTAAGTGGGCGTGGTTAAGTGTGTTAGCCCCACCCAATACCCCAGACATCCCAGGTGAAACAAATATATATAATTAAATGCAATTAAAATGCACTTAAATACCCGCAAATACATTTTTAGCACATTGTTGTGCTATGATGAGTGAAAAGCTAAGGTGCTGGCTCCAGACAGCGCAAAACACAACAACACACAACAGCACACTCTCTCGTAAAGAGGTACATTTGAAAATTCATGGATAACAACAATAGCCAAATTTAGTATTAAAATTAGCATTAATATGCCTTAAAATGAACTTTTGTTGCTTCACAGCTTTTAATTGGTCATTTTTTTTCTTTCAAGAATAAGATTTAAGATTTAGAATAAAAGTTACTTGTAAAAGGTTTTTCTATTTAGCAACAATACAGTCGCTTAATAGTGAAAGATGACTTTACTTGCGTCTTAAAGCTTTCTTCGATTGGTTTTTTCACTATTTATGATGGCATAGCAATTAATGACGGTTTTAAATCGTCACATTAAAATTATAAGGTTCTGTCTGGCATTTTTGTCAAAATTGAGTTATTGGCATATTCTTATTAAATGACAACTTATTTACATTATGGGATGTTTTTTTATAAGTTGTTTACATTTTAAGAGTTTTTATTTATAAAAGAAATGTTACACATGTACTGTTTGCTATGGAATGCGAAAACTTTGAAGCTCAATATCTCAAAATCACTCAGAACCTTATACACTGCAAAAAATGCTTTTCTTGCTTAGATTTTTGTCTTGTTTCTAGTCTAAATATCTAAAAATTTCTAAATCAAGAAGAATATTCTAGACACGCAAAACACATTGTATTGTTTTGAGAAATAATATGCCAATATTAAGTGAGTTTTTCCTTAAAATAAGCAAAATAATCTGCCAATGGGGTCAGCAAAATAATCTTACATCAAAAGAAAAAACAAGATAATTTTGCTGACCCCATTGGCAGATTATTTTGCTTATTTTAAGGAAAAACTCACTTAATATTGGCGTATTATTTCTCAAAACAAGACAATACGTTTTGCTTGTCTAGAAAATGCTTCTTGATATAAGAAATTTTAGATATTTAGACTAGAAACAAGACAAAAAATCTAAGCAAGAAAAGCATTTTTGCAGTGTAATTTTAAGGTAACGAAATGACAACTTCTGGACCTTTATCAGTGGAGGAGTGGGTCTTCCTCCTGGCTGCAGGCCTGTATAACCAACTAAAATGTTCTGAATATTCAGAAATAATAACTTAAAATAGTAAATTCAGAAGAGCACGTGTAATACACTGACTCCTCCATCTGCAATCCCAGAAATCGCGGAAACTGCAGGCACTTTTTCACCTTTCAGCCCCCACCGACAATAACTTTGGACTTCTGAGTGTGTTTTATTTCTCGTCCGATAAGCGCTGAAGTCTGCAGGACGAGCTTGTTTTTGCTGATCTGCTCACGTTCTGCTCCAGAACTTTGAAGTCTTTGTTCCGGGACGGGGAGCGCATGAATATTTTGGCACGCGCCCGAGGCCATGTTTTTCTGAGCTGGACTGGAATGAAAGCCATGGAAAACATCACCAGTTTAACCGCGTTTACCCGAGTCTCTCTCCCTCGCTCTGTCTTTCTGCTCTGTTCCCCCAAGCTCGCCTCAGGAAACACTGGAATGATGAAAGGCGTTTGCGCTTTTTTTCTCGCTCTCTCTGCTCACATTCATCATTGCAGTTCACATTTCCTGTTTACATGCCCGAGGGCAGAGCAGAGCGCGCGTCTGATGATGATGCAACCGCGCGCTCACTCTCTGCGCGCGCTCGTGTTGCACAATCCTGTTTCCCGCTGAAACACAATGCAGGCCTTCTCCTGTTTTACTGTCGCCGATCACTGTGTGCACGAGGCAAAAGTTGTGCATGATTAATACGAAGATGTGCACGCATATTCGCCTAAAAGAAAGCAGCAGTTTACATTTGCATCCATGCATTTTGCAGATGCATACTATTATTTTGCATTATTCTTATTTTGTTGCATGCATTGCAAAGAATATGCCCCCCCCCTTTTTAATGTGCAGTTTGTTTTATCCACATTTCTGCTATTGAT
This sequence comes from Danio rerio, assembly GCF_052040795.2. Taxonomy (NCBI): domain Eukaryota; kingdom Metazoa; phylum Chordata; class Actinopteri; order Cypriniformes; family Danionidae; genus Danio; species Danio rerio. The sequence continues at coordinate 47,518,875 of NC_141031.1, forward strand.
GATCGACATTTAAATGCAAAAATTTATTATAAATAAATAGCAAAGTGCATTTTAGTTCCTGCTTGGAAATATATGTTTATTATTCTTTATTATGTGTGTTCATGATGCAATCTAAGAATACATATTGCAGAAAAATTCAAATAGTTTATATTTTATCATTTTAAAAGAAAGCAGTCATTTACATTTGCATTCATGCATTTTGCAGATGCATTTAATATTTGAGTATTTAATTGCATTACTGTTATTTTGTTGCATGCATTGCAAAAAATAAGGTGTTTAGTTTGTTATTATTGTTTATAAAAAATAATTTTATCATTAATAGTTTTCATTTTAATGAATTCAATAAAAAAAAAATATATATATATATATTGTTTATTTAGTAAAGTGCATTTTAATTCCAGCTTGGAAATCTATGTTTATTATTCATGAATATTCATGTCTATGATGGCATCTTAGAATACATAATGCAGATTTTTTTTTTTGTATTTTGTTATTTTAAAAGAAAGCAGTGATTTACATTTGCGGTCATGCATTCTGCTGATGTATTTGCTATGTGAGTATTTAATTGCATTACTGTTATTTTGTTGCATGCATTGCAAAAAATAGGGTTTTTAGTTTGTTATTGTTTATTATAAATAATTGTATCATCAATAGTAATAATTTTATTAAATTCAATTAAAATATATCTATTTTGCAAAGTGCATTTTAATTCTGGCTTGGAAGTGTATGTTTATTATTCTTTATTATGTGTGTTTATGATGCCATCTAAGAATACATAATGCAGAAAAATACAAACTGTTTATTTATTTTTTTTAAAAGAAAGCAGTAATTTACTTTTGCATTCAAGCATTATGCAGATGCATTTAATATGTGAGTATTAAATTGCATTACTGTTGTTTTGTTGCATGCATTTAAAAAACATGTTTTTGTTTGTTATTATTGTTTATTATAAATAATTGTATCATCAACAGTTATCATTTTATTAAATTCAATTAAAAATATATATTTAGCAAAGTGCATTTTATTTCCAGCTTGGAAATATGTTTATTATTCATGAATATGCATGTTTATGATGGCATCTAAGAATACATATGAAGATTTTTTTCAAATATATTTTAGAATTTTAAAAGAAAGCAGCAATTTACATTTGCCTTCGTGCATTTTGCAGATGCATTTAATAAGTGACTATTTAATCACACTATTATTTTGTTGCATGCATTGCAAATAATTTGATAGTTGTTATTTTTTATTATGAATAATTGAATTATTATTAGTCATAATTTATTAAATTCAATTCAGTATATATATATATATATATATATATATATATATATATATATATATATATATATATATATATATATATATATATGATGTGTCTTTTTGATATCATGGTCTAAGCATACGTAATGCAGAAAAATACATTTAATGGCAAAATCAAACAATTATTTTCAGTTATCATCGCAATATTATTATACAATTTTATTTTTATATAGTTTTAGAAAGAGTGTTTGTCTTTTTTTCAAAAAAAAAATAGAATTTTTCGTTAGCAACTATCTAAAATATATTAAATTAAGCATTATTTGTAATTTATTTCAGTTTAACCTAATATAAATATTATCCACCCTAAAAGATTTATAATGTAATGGAATCATTAGCTTTGAAACATTAATTATTGGGAAATGCGCTATACAAATAAACTTGAATTAAACTGAAACTTTATCTAATTTGAAGTACCTTCATGGCTTTATTTTGAGTCATCATTTAATCCTGCTTAACAGGACGTTTCCTCAAACAGTCGTTTCTGATTTCACACCGATTAAGACTCAATAAAGCGCATCAGTGACTCAAAGTCCACACATAACATGATAAGAAGACCAGTTGAGCAAACATTGACAGACACAAGTGTGTAAACCAGTAAACGATCTGCTCTTTAACAATGTTAAACCTGAAAAACAAATGCTAGACATTTGCATTGCATCTTTTTCATTGTACATCGTTTTATAAGACAATAAATCTCCCATACATCCCACATTTACAGACTTCAGACTTGTGTTCGTTGTTTTAATGAAGGAATTTAAGCAATACCTTTCATTGATCCAACCCAGCAGGCACACAGCATTACAAGGTGTTAATATTGGTTAGATTTAGGTCGTGAGTGAGCAAAATTCAATTATTTTGATGTCCAATAAATGACGTTGATATTTGGTTGATTTTAGGTTGTGCTTAAAGTGACTAAAATCCAACATCGAGCCGAAATCTTAAACCAGCTTCATGTCAATACTGACATTTATTCGTCAGGTACGGCAACTAAAATCCAACGTCTAGTAGACATCACAGTGGAGCATCAAGCTGTAACATCATTAGACGTTGTTATTTGGGTGATTTTAGGTTGGATGTTGGACACTAATGTTGACTTGAGTTGGGTTTTGATGTCAACTCGATTTTTATTTCCCAACAAAATGCAATGTCCCCACAACTTTGGGGTAAAACATCAATCTGACATGATATTGGCGTCCTGTGCATGCTGGGCATTGTCTAGCAACAAAAAGGCTTTGAATGCAGCTCTTTTCCTATATTTGATGATTTAATTTCTTGTTTTTCATTTGTGTTTTTTAATACGCACATGATCAGTTGTTTCTTGTTTTTCTTAATGTAATTATTGATAGTTTTTCGTTAATTTCGGATAATTATCAATATTTAAAATATGACATAAAAATGTTAGATTATGATGTCATTTTAGTAGGAATATACAGTGCTCAGCATATATGAGTTCACCCCTCACTAATCTCTCTTTAAACTCATATTTTTCATTGGAAGCTCTACAATATTATATTTGTGCATGTACATTAGATTAGTCAGTACTGAAGCCAAATCTGGAGCTCATCTAACAAAATAGCTTACAATAACACTCCAATAGACTACAGCTGAATTTAATTGTTATAGACCTTTTTCTTGGAACGCAAAATTACCCATGATGCTTTGCGTGTATGCGCAAGGAGAATGCGAAGAACTTCCGGTCGGCAGCTGATGCGTGTAAACAGTCACATTTGGACAGCTCTGAAACGATAGTTTTAATCTATTTTACCTGCTTTTATCCTCTTTGAGCTAATACTGTCGTCCATCAGCAGCATCTCCTGGACTGATCATTTACAGAAATGTGATCTAATAGGATGGAAAACAGCTGCTGTGAGGCGTTTTCCCCTCGGTGTCAGACGGCATCTTCTGCAGTTTAAATGAAGCCTCGTCATCGCTAAAGTCAACATTTTCTCTTTATTTCAAATATATAACCAGCCCAAACTAATGTAGTTCAGCAAAATGTTTGACACACACACGTAGCCTGTACTGTGCCACTGACACACTGATTTAATAACCGTGACAAAGTGAAAATACAGGCGAGTGTCATTTCCAAATGACAGAAAAACACAAACCGTGGTGAAAACAACGCACAAAATAAAACACAAACGGCTCGCGATTAGAATGAACAGCAGATCAGCAGCAGAGGATCAATAACAGACTTTTATTGCTCATTTTTGTAAATTGCACGACTTTCATACCTGTTAAGTTTCATGCCAGAACTCTGGTTCTCTCTCTCTCTCTGTCTCTCTCTCTGTGTGTGTGTGTGTGTTAAAGAGCCGCTGAGCTAACAGCTGACAGGCCGGTAATACACACACACACACTGTATTTCTGACGGCAGACACGTGAACTAGGAGAACGTTTTTCTCGTATTTCTGATGAGCTTGAACCACATGTGATAGATTATAACGGCTTTAACAGACACATTTCTAAGTTGTGTGTCACAAAAACACTCTGTTATCCTTCAAAAACGTTATTGAAACCCATTTTCGGAGCGGAAATTACCAGTTGTACACGCTGTACACGGAAGTTTTTAGCATTCTACCGGAAGACGCTGGTTGCTATGGCGCCCTCCATGCAGCAGCCATGAAAAAGGTCCTTTATTTTGATGGTCTATTTGAGTATTAGGCTGTACTCACACTATGTACAGTTGCCTTGAACCGGGCCAAAGCATGCTTGTCCCCCCTCCCGTCTCCCCCGACGGCCCGCACTCACATTACATCGGTCCTGGGCACGCTTACGTCATCGATCCTGCGCTGTTCAGTATTGGAGCGCTCTCGCTCAGCACAGTGGACATTTCAATAGTTATATCGTTTAAGTCGTTTGGGATGCAGAGACACAGTCAGATTTTTCGCCGAACAGATCCGCCACTTTTGACGCTCATAAACAATCATAAAGCCCTCGTGCTGGAGGAATGAGGAGGTCTGCTGAAGGTGCAGCTGTGGTGCAGTGAGGGGTTTGCGTCTTTAATAATCTACGGCAGTTTGTGTTCACTGAATAGTAAGAATGATTAATAAACACAAATGAAACAGTCTCTTAAAAGTCACGTCCCGTCTTCAGTTTTGGGCTCAGGCGCGTTTTGCACTCTCACACAAGCTTACCGCGCCAAAGCCCAAGTGAACCGTGCCTGAGCCTGATTCAGCACACTCCAACGATCTGGAAAACATGCTGGATAAGTTGGCGGTTCATTCCGCTGATTATTAAAGGGATTAAGCTGACAGAAAATAAATGAATTTGTTTTATTCATATTTCTGCTATTGACAATTGTTATTGACATTTAAACAAAAGATATATACTTACACTATATAAATACCAGCCTGATCTCACGAGAAAACGTAAGTATTTTACGTTTTGCCAGTTTAGTGGCTAATTCGTACGAATTCGTACGAGTTCAGTCGTACAAAATGGTACGATTTTAAAAAGGAGGCGTGGCACCTAACCCCACCCCTAACCCCAACCGTCATTGGGGGATAAGCAAATCGTACTAAATTGTACGAATTAGATCGTACGAATTCATACGAATTAGCCACTAAATGAAAAAGTTACGAATTGCCGTGAGATTGTGTTGATAAATACACGTGAATTATGCTTATTATATTCAATAAATCATTAAAATTTTTAATAAATTTAATTTTTCTATTATAATTCCAGCTTGTAAATACATTTTATTATTATTTTATCATTTGTTATTCATGAATATGCGTCTTTATGATGCTGTCTAATGCAAAGAAATACATTTAAAGTTATTAAAATGTTATATTAAAATTAAATTACTCTTATTTTAGTATTATCGCAATATTATTATACACTTTTACTTTTCTTACATTTTTTTGAAATATTATTTATACAGCAATATTCGCCCTCCTGTGAATTTTCTTTATTAAATATTTTCCAAATGATGTTGAACATTCAGCAATTGTTCACAGTGTTTCCTCTAATATCTGTTCTTCTGGAGAAAGTCTGATTTATTTTATTTCGGCTAGAATAAAAGCAGTTTTTAATTTTTAAACCCATTTTAAGCTCAATATTATTAGCACCTTCAGCAATAATAGTTTTGGATTGTCTCCAGAACAAACCACTGTTATACAATGACTTGCCTAATTACCCTAACTTTACCCTGATTACCCTAGTGAAGCCTTTACATGCCACTGTAAGCTGAACACTAGTGTCTTGAAGAATATCTAGTCTAATATTATGTGCTGTCATCATGACAAAGAGAAAATAAATCATTGATTATCATGATTAGAAAAGTGTTTCTACATCAATATGATCTGACACAGCTCTTCTCCTGACCTCTTTCCATTTAAAGTGTGGTTTTGCTCAGGTCACAGGGGCTGTGCATGCACATAAAAGCAGGCATCATCATCATCTATTAACGTGAGCCCGTGCCTGTTTATTTTCTCACACACACACACACAGATGGTGCACTGATTTAATTACACCTCAATCCTGTCACACACAGACACGAGAGCTGCGACGCTAAAAATAAAGTCCAACATGAGAGCAGGGCATGTGTGTGTGTTTGTGCGCTCCAGCTGTCCTCCAGCAGAAACTCTGCGTTTACTTTGATTTATTTAGTCCAGCTGAAATGTGAACGCTGCGACGCACATCTGCGCCAAAAATACAGGCCTCAGTCTGGAAATATGTCCCCATGCAGGCCTCAGTCTGGAAACACACGTCCTCCATGTGCTCACAGACGCGGAGAAACATTTGAACAATTAATCAGTGGTGGAGTGACAACTTTTACATCTAATAATCTCCTGACCCTGTTTAATGTTCATTGATGAATATCAGTAAACACTTCGCTCAATCCGCCAATCAGTTTACAGCTCTAATCATACTTACAGTTTGGGGGCGTGGCTAATTTATCCAGTAAAGCGTGGATGTGGCTACTGTTGTGTTTAGGGTGTGGTTAATGTTGTGTTTGGGGTGTGGTTACTGTACTATTTAAGGTGTGGCTACTTTAGTGTTTGGGGTGTGGCTATTGTAGTATTTGAGGTGTGGCTACAGTTGTATTTGGGGTGTGGCTATTGTAGTGTTTGGGGTGTGGCTATTGTAGTATTTGAGGTGTGGCTACAGTTGTATTTGGGGTGTGGCTATTGTAGTGTTTGGGGTGTGGTTACTGTAGTGTTTGGGGTGTGGTTACTGTAGTATTTAAGGTGTGGCTACTTTAGTGTTTGGGGTGTGGCTATTGTAGTATTTGAGGTGTGGCTACTTTAGTGTTTGGGGTGTGGCTATTGTTGTGTTTGGGGTGTGGCTATTGTAGTATTTGAGGTGTGGCTACAGTTGTATTTGGGGTGTGGCTATTGTAGTGTTTGGGGTGTGGTTACTGTAGTGTTTGGGGTGTGGTTACTGTAGTATTTAAGGTGTGGCTACTTTAGTGTTTGGGGTGTGGCTATTGTAGTATTTGAGGTGTGGCTACAGTTGTGTTTGGGGTGTGGCTATTTTAGTGTTTGGGGTGTGGCTACTGTAGTGTTTGGGGTGTGGCTACAGTTGTGTTTAGGGGTGTGGCTATTGTAGTGTTTGGGGTGTGCCTACTTTAGTGTTTGGGGTGTGGCTATTGTAGTATTTGAGGTGTGGCTACAGTTGTGTTAGGGGTGTGGCTACAGTTGTGTTTGGGGTGTGGCTATTGTAGTATTTGAGGTGTGGCTACAGTTGTGTTAGGGGTGTGGCTACAGTTGTGTTTGGGGTGTGGCTACTGTAGTGTTTGAGGTGTGGCTACAGTTGTGTTAGGGGTGTGGCTACAGTTGTGTTTGGGGTGTGGCTACTGTAGTGTTTGGGGTGTGGCTACTGTAGTGTTTGGGGTGTGGCTACTGTAGTGTTTGAGGTGTGGCTACAGTTGTGTTAGAGATGTGGCTACTGTAGTGTTTGGGGTGTGGCTACTGTAGTGTTTGAGGTGTGGCTACAGTTGTGTTAGAGATGTGGCTACTGTAGTGTTTGGGGTGTGGCTACTGTAGTGTTTGAGGTGTGGCTACAGTTGTGTTAGAGATGTGGCTACTTTAGTGTTTAGGGTGTGGCTACTGTTGTGTTTGGGGTGTAACTACTGTAGTAATGTGGTGTTTTTATTGTAGTGTTTGGGGTGTGGCTACTGTAGTGTTTGGGGTGTGGCTACTGTAGTATTGTGATGTTGTTATATTAGTGTTTGGGGTGTGGCTACAGTTGTGTTTGGTGTGTGGCTACTGTAGTGTTGGGGTGGGCCTTCTGTAGTGTTGGGGTGTGGCTTCTGGAGTGCTTTGGGTGTGGCTGCTGTTGTGGTAGGGTGTGGCTACTTCATCAAGCAGAGTTTGGTTGTGGCTTCTGTTTTGTTTTGGGTGTGGCTTCTGTAGTGTTTGGGGTGTGGCCTTGTAGGGCTGGGATCTGGCTTCTGTAGTGTTTGGGGTGTGGCAACTGTAGTGTTGGGGGTGTGGCTTCTGTAGTGTTTTAAGTGTTGCTTTATCAATCAGATTTAGGGTGTGGCTTATAGTGATATGGGTGTGGCTACTGTAGTGTTGGGGTGTGGCTACGTCATCAAGCAGAGTTTGGGTGTGGCTACTGTAGTGTTGGGGTGTGGCTTTATCAATCAGTTTGGGTGTGGATTTTGTAGTGCTGGGGTGTGGCTTATGTAGTGATATAGGTGTGGCTACTGTAGTGTTGGGGTGTGGCTACGTCATCAAGCAGAGTTTGGGTGTGGCTACTTCTTCAAGCAGAGTTTCATTCTAAACACTTCATTGAACATGTACACATAGACGTCACCTATATACTATATAACTGCAGGTTAACTGTTTATATATAGTAGTTTGAACTGTTAAAGCTGTAGTGTGTTGTGGCTGTAGTGTTAAAGGCCGGGCGGCTACTTTATAATATTTAATGCATAACCATAACAAACATTTTCTAGTTCATCTCACAGTTTTCCTCATTTTAGAAATATGAGCTTGTCGTGGTCAGAGTTGACTCCGGCTTCATCCATTCATTCTCTTTCATTGCCATTAAATGCCCAACACTTCTTAATCCTCAGTAGAGTCGTGCCTGTGAATAATTGTGACGTTGATACTGAAACATGTTTTTTTATTTATACTAAGCACTGCTGCAGCGATTTGCATATGAAAGAGCCTTTGATGTCTTTATCTGAAACATGCGGCGCTTTGAAGCCTCTGACTCCTACAATATGAATATACAACACTGTCGCCTTCTGATGTAGACCCCAATGAAGCAAATATCAGAAAACATCAGCCCTCCTCGATCTATTTCCCACACGTAATCTGCGTGCTAAAGTCCGCAAGCTCTCAATTAATCAGACATTTTGTCGATTAACAAATCAATGATCTGATGGTGTAAGGATCATCTCTTATGTCATGTGTTTTCCTTTCTAATATCCGTACGCCCACATGATTGCATGTATTCCCAGTTTAATTCTGAAACGTGTCGTGTATGAAGTGTGTTTGTGTGGAAAAGCGTGAACCGTGAGCTGAATGTTTCCTCTCCTGACAGCGAGTCAAAGCATCGCGCTGGAGGAGGGATACACGTTGCCAAGACAACAGCATCCAACCTGCCAAACACTTCAGGAGGCGATGCAACGCTCTGAACATGATGGAATAAGCCTTCGCCGGGGAATCCATCTCCACGCTTCTGAAGGGCGTTTGCAGCATTAAATCAAGTTTTGACTGTCCAGATTTGGTCATAATGCAGAGTGCTGCAATCGAATGCAATATCACCAAACTGCATTAGCATTTCCTGAAGGACTTAGCATGCAGAACTAGAATTATATAAGGATAATTGCACTAAGATGGCTTCTTTTACTTCCACATTCCCTATCTGTACAACACTGGCTAATTCATTGATTCATTTTCTTTCGGCTTGGTTCCTTATTTGTTCAGTGTCTCCACAGCAGAATGAACCAATAACTATTCCAGCATATGTTTTACGCAGCAGATTCCCTTTCAGAACTGGGAAAAACCTACTGTATACACATTCATTCACACACACACACACACACACACACACACACACACACACACACACACACACACACACACACACACACACACACATACACTACAGCCAGTTTAGTTGATCAATTCCTCTATAGCGCATGTGTTTGGGCTGTTGGGGAAACCGGAGCACCCAGAGGAAACCCACACCAACATGCAAACTCCACACAGAAATGCCAACTGACCCAGCTGGGACTCAAACCAGCGACCTTCTTGCTGTGAGGCCATAGTGCAACCCACTGTGACGCCACAATTAATTAATTTCTGACAAAAAAATCTGATTTTTTTTCTGGCTCCAGACTTAAAATATCCTTCAAGAATCCCTGTAATATGAGGATTTACTGATGCAGAAACATTAGTGATTATCATCGCTGTCCTGAACAGCTCGTCCTGAGATAAATGTTGCAAAGCAGTTTCACTTGACACAATGTCATATTCACCCTCACTCATAAAGATAAGATCCTAAAGGTCAGTCCGTCACCTCAGAACAGGACAGACCACATTCATTTCTCCAGCAGAAACACAAAGAGAACCGGTTCACATGACTGAAATCAGATCAGGTCGGTGTAATAAACACACACACACACACACACACACACACACACACACACACACACACACACACACACACACACACACACAAACACACAAACACACACACACACACACACACACACACACACACACACACACACTCGCTCCTCTAATGCTTCCTTCATGTACTGTATGTATTACAACATCCGCTGGAAAACACCAGAATAGATACGAGAACTACAGAATGTTCCAGCGCTTTCAGATAACAGCGAGAGCGGCATCTGTGTTTTATCATCCGTCACCATTCAACCGGCCGGAGAAAACAAAAACCCTGCAGTCCTCTTCTACACTGTACAAACAGATTCAACTGCTTTAGCTGAATAAAATCTGAATAACCCCAATGGTTTTAAAGTAATTTCAACAGTTCACACTTAGCTAATGATTGATAATAAAGCTTGTTTGGCGTGCTGTCCCGGAAGAGAGTCCTGAGCTTATAAGATCCTCGAGCCCTAGGCTCCCTCCTGTTGGAGGGGAGTTTGAGCTCAGGTAGATCTCGATGACTCCTCCTCTTGCTTGTTGTAGCTAAGTGTCAGATATGGATGCTGCGAAGGTGTACTCAGAGCTTGGCTAAAATATTTTGGATTAATTGTTTGGGTGCTTGTTTTTGAACTGTGGGAGGAAACCGGAGGACCCGGGGAAAACCCACGCGACCACGGGGAGAGCGATCAAAACTTTGCACAGAAATGTCGTCTGGTTTAGAAAGGAATTAAACCAGGGGCATTCTTGCTGTGAGGCAACAGCGCTAATCGCTGGCCACCGTGACGCCCGTTTGAAAGGAGGGAAAGTAGGGTTGGGTGGGGGGGTTTCTTCAAGACGAAGATATTGAGATGAGAAAAGTCTGGTTATTTATAGTGAGTTAAGGATCGTCTGATAGGATAATCAGTCATTAGCTAAAGCTGGAACAGCTGTGAACAATCATAAGCATGTGATCCTCTCCAAATCTGTTTATAAATAAACTTCACAAGTTGACTTTACTTTATAAAATGTAGTAAACTGATTGGTTTTAAAGTTATTAGTTGACTTTAATTAAAAAAGTAAGAAAACCAAATGGTTTTAAAGTAATAAGTTGATTTTACTTTTTAAAATGTAGTAAACCAATGTGATTAAAGGTGATGAGTTGACTATACTTAAAAAAGTGAGTAAACCCAACGGTTTTAAAGTGATTAGTTGACTTTACTTTATGAAATGTAACAGTAGTAAACCAATTTCATTAAAGACGATTAGTTGACTTTACAGAAAAAAGTGAGTAAACCTGTTGGCTTAAACAAATTAAGTAAATAAATTATGTGCTATTAGTTGACATTAATTTAGAAAATGTAGTAAACCAATTGGTTTTAAATGTATTAGTTGTCTTTACTTGAAAAAGTACTTGAAAAAAAGTGAGTAAACCCATTGCTTTTAAAGTGATTAGCTGACTTTAAAAAGTAAGTAAACTTGTTGGTTTTAACCACTTAAACTCTGCGGACCCGGTACCGTGACGTCATCGACTTTCACTTTAAGATTTAAAGGGCTAGCATTGCACCAGACCCCAGTAAGTGGTTTTGTTTGAAAGTGTAGAATCAATATTGTATGCACATATGCATCACTTTGGTTTTTATTCTACTGTACAGAAGTTATTTACACTTAAATACACAGTATTTTGGATCCCCGAGCTGGGTATTTTACATTGTTTTATTTTCATATTTTTCATATGACACATGTACAAGTTATAGCTCAAATGAAAGCTCTTGCCGGTGCTCATACGGTTCTAGCGTTCTTTTTGCTGAATTATATTCACATATCAAACAGTTGCTGAATGAATCTCGGTGTTTCCATAATGCAGAAGTGAAAACAATACATTAATGATCAATAAGCAGCCCCAGATAGCACAGACAGCTCATCTCTTACCTTATGCTGTGCGCTTCAGGGCCATTCTCCTCTGTTTTTGAGCTGATGTGCATAAGTAATCCTTTTATATGTCTGACGTGCTCCAAACACAGTGAATTATGTTTGATCAAACTAAAGAATAGAGAAATATGAAAACAATGATCATCCCTGTGGCTTGTACAGCACCTCTCATCAGCTGGAATACAATAACTTTTGCATAGATTATGGTGGAGACATTTGTCTTTTTTCCTTTATTACAGACATGTGCAGGAACCACCAACATTACTTACAGCACGCGAGACCACACACAACCTACAAGGTACACTTTCAAATCTGAGTTCATTAAAACAAAATACAAGAAGCGACTCTTTCTTTAGGAGTTTATTATAACACAGACAACATATACAGATATTTTAAACACTTTCAATAGTGTTTTATGAAAATTCTAAGGGTTTTCTTTAAAATGATACCAAATTTTTGCATTTACACCTCTGCATGTGGATTTGGGAAGCTTTTAAACTTAGGTAGAGCAGCAGCTGGTTAAAGTGATCAGTTGAATTTACTTTAAAAAACTAAGTAAACCTGTTGCTTTTTAAGTTGACTTTACTTTAAAATGAGTAAACTTGTTGGTTATAAAGTGATTAGTTGACTTTACTTTCAAAAAAGTGAATAAAACTTGTTGATTTAAAAAAATTAATTAAACGAATTATGTGCATAATTATAAAAATTCTCACACACATAGAAATAGACACACACACGCACGCACACACACGTTTTTCAAAAACATTGATTTAGTTTTCATTCATTCATTCGTTTTCTTGTCGGCTTAGTGCCTTTATTAATCCGGGGTCGCCACAGTGGAATGAACCGCCAACTTATCCAAATCTGGGTCTACGAAAAGAGCCAGACAATAACATCTAAAACCATTTGAAGTGACTGCATGAAGGTGAAAAGTGTGCAAGGCTATTTTAGTGTGACCTTCATATGACAAGCTTGTGTGTGTGTGTGTGTTTGTGTTTGTCACGACTGAGCCAGATGACACTGGCCATGAGCCATAAACCGTAGCATTCATGCTAATTTCTCTGCTCTGTCATCTGGAGCGACGCCAAACATGCTGAACCTGAAGATTCCTTCCACATTACAGGGTGAGCTGCGGTTTATCTCACATTCACAGAAAACACACCCCTGTCACTTCAAGATCAGTATCATCGATCAGTAGAATAACCTGACACCAGATGTTTGAGGTTATTGAGGAAAGTTTTTTAGACTGGATTGGTCGCATTGCTTTCGTTGAATTCATCTGTTTACAATCTTGTAACCCAATCAAGCAGAGTTTGTGCAGAAAACTGCATTACCCATGATGCTGTGCAGAAAATCCACCAATCAGAGAGTCGCAATAAGCAAAGTGTGCTTAAACAGATCTTTGGCTCCACTCACACTCTTAAAAATACAAAAGCTAAATATCTAATAATGTGGCACAATGGCTCAGTGGTTAGCACTGTCGCCTCAGAGCAAGAAGGTCACTGGTTTGAGTCTCGGCTGGGTCAGTTGGCGTTTCTGTGTGGAGTTTGCATGTTCTCCCCGTGTTGGTGTGGGTTTGCTCCGGTTTCCCCCACAGTCCAAACACATGGGCTATAGGGGAATTGATCAACTAAATTGGCTGTAGTGTATGAGTGTGTATGGGTGTTTCACAGTGATGGGTTGCAGCTGGAAGGGCATCCGCTGTGTAAAACATATGCTGGAGTTGTTGGTGGTTTATTTCACTGTGGTTACCCCTGATTAATAAAGGGACTAAGCTGAAGGAATATGAATGAATGAATTTCTAAACCTCCTGACTAGAAAACATTGCCTTTTTACATTATATGATGAACTTATTACAGTAAAAAACAAAACAATCTAATTTATGACAGAATTACACTAGTGTTTGCCTTGGTTTGCTCACTGATGTCTTCTGCATAGTCCTCTATCCGCAGAGTGACAGTGTTTACATTTTAAAATGAAATAAGATTTACTTACAACATTTAATTGAGACATTTCATTTCCGTTTGCTCTAAATAAAATAAATAAAAAGCAATAAAACAAGCAAAAAAAGGTTACGTCAGATTAGAAATGAAGATTTATGCAGTACCGTAGATCTCTACACACGGAGTATGCAGGTTGCGTAGGGCACCAACTCTGGAACGGGGCACCATCTCGGTTGCTCAAAAAAATAAAAAATTAATTAATTAATAAAAATACTATATTTATATATATATATATATATATATATATATATATATATATATATATATATATATATATATATATATATATATATTAATATTTATTGAGTATTATTACATTAACTGAAGCTGCGTCCCAATACGTCCCCACATACTTATGCACTATTCTACGCCATTTTGTAGTATAAATAGTGTAAGTAGTGTTCACACTGAAAACTCTAACAATAGTAAGTGCACTTTAATTACCCAGATGATGCACTCATTCAGTCGGTAAAGTGAAGTGTGTAATGATGGACACTTCACGCACTCAACGACCGCAGGTTTGCTTACGTAGCGGAAGGGGCGGAGCTATTGGGCAGAGCTATCGGGCGCACATGTTGGATAACTTTATTTATTTTGGATGGTGAAAGCAAAATTCTCCTACGAGAGTGATTATAGCGCCTCCCGATGGTGAATGCGGTTATACTCACTCACGGCAATATGATAATTCGGTGTATAAAAAAAATAATTTTATGATGAACAAAAAAAAAACTATTTTGATGAAAACTATAATTTTATAATGTAAATATATTAAAATGTTTAAGTATGATTTTGAGTGTTTGTATGCATATTTATGTATATAAATAAATAAATAAATACATGTTTAAATAAATATGTTTGTGTGTTTTTGTTCATCTGTGGGGGCACCACAATTAAATTGCGCATAGGGCACTCCTTTGGCCACCAGCGGGCCTGGATCTATGTGTTATATGCAATCGTCCCAACCCTCTCCATCATACTCTCCTCTTAGATGGGGCGGTGCGCCAAACCAAGCTTACAATAGGCCAACTTTGGTATAAAGGCCCTACTTTGGGCATCTCTGCTCTAGAGTGAGTGTGTGTGTAGTTTTAATTCAAAATACCCCACAGGTAATGTTCTCCAGCTCTCTGAAACTGACCCTTTTAGGCTTTGATCCTAATTGGTGACTGTCACTTTAAATGCAAATGAGATTGTGCGCTTTTTCAGAAGAGGGCGGAGCTACAGACGCCAGTGCATCGGCATAGTGACAGATGTAAGACAGCACTAGTTGTGTTGTGAGTGCTGGTCAGGTGTGCTTTAGTGTGAGTGTGTGCTTGTGTCAGTCTATGTGGCTCCTGTCACTGTTCATCTAAAACTCCACATCTATAATCCTCTTAGTCTATGCTGACATTATCTCTAATGGCTAATGGACAGACGGCTGCTTCTCACTCAGGGCTGCTGGAGATGCTAATGAGATGGACAGATAGGCACTAGTGGGCGGGGCTTTCCCTCTCTGATGACACGTACGAAGAGAGAATGTCAATCACAGTGTTTCTGCATCAAGTCTGATTAGATCAAACACAATTAACTCATGTTGAGCATTAGAGGCTGGAGATATTCACACACTGCTGACACACACAACCCCTTATAAAAGGGATTTCTGCATAATAGGTGCCCTTTTAATGTCTAATCTATCCAGCATCTGCATCTCTGTTGAAGGAAAGAGCACAAATGTGTCAGATGTCCAAACAAACAGAGTTGAGAGTGGCGGCGCTGCAGGCTTTACTGTCTGACAGCCCAACAGAGGAGCTGAACTGACCATGGCCTTTATCTGAGTGATGTGAGGAGCGGCCGTGAATCCTGCTCCGGCATCTGCTGTCAGTCTGAAGGACACCAGCATTAAAGTGCACATCTAATCTAAACCCCCAGACAACTCGCTGTTAGTGTTGAATAGTTATCACAGGGCCGAGAAGTGTAAAATCTCAGCACCGGTTTCTATTAGGAACTAACTTGATGGCCGGTTGCTACAGCAGATTGTCTTGTTTGAGCAGCACATGGCGTTTCCATTAAGCCCTCCGTCAGTTCTGTCGTCTGATTTTCCTGTCTGCGCCGGTCAGTAATGATGCTCCAGACTCTTCTGACGGGATCCACATGAAGCTAATTCAGTCTAACACACAGCCGTCAGTTCCCGGGGGACGCTGGGAGAATTCCAGTAACCCAGTAGCCGACACACCCACCATTACACACACACACACACACACACACACACACTGGAGTGGTGGATCCATTAAAGGATTTATTTCCAGGCGTGAGGGAAAGAGGCCAGGCCTGCAGAGATGATCGCTTACATCTGTTCACACAGGACGACTGACTCTCCTTCCTTTCTTTCCATTACAGTTCAAAGAAAGAGGACAGAGCCCAAAACTAACGTCTGAAAACACAAGGTGAACACAAGGGCATAGGGAGGGAGAACAGGACAACTTTCTTTCCTTCTTTTAAACATGCTGGAGCTCGATTCTGACCTATGCATGTGCGTTCTGTGAGTGTTTTAATCACGTTGCTGTTTAGTTATGTGTAAACAAATGTATTTAATTTGATCTTTTATACTAAAACAACAATGTGCACTCAAAAAACTGTATACTACTGTGCATTATGTACTATAGTGGAGTGTTGGAGAGATTACTTTATTACATTACAATTTTGCATTAGTTTTAAATTGAGGAATCCATTATTCGTTCATTGATTTAGCTTCAGCATAGTCCACAGTGGAATGAACCACCAACTATTCCCGCATATGCTTTACGCAGCGGATGCCCTTCCTGCTGGAGGCACCTGGAGGAAACCCACGCCAACACGGGCAGAACGTGCAAACTCCACACAGAAACACCAACTGACCCAGCCGGGACTCGAACCAGCGACCTTCTTGCTGTGAGGCCACAGTGCTAACCACTGAGCCACTATAGTATGTAACACACATTCCCGAGAGAGTTTCACAGATGCAGTGTTTCAGTTCACACAGATTCCTTCAGTCGCTCACCCTGATTTAGAAAGTCTCAGTCGGAAAGTGCTTGCGAAATCACATCAGTTGCAATGTGACACACACACACACACACACACACACACACACACACACACACACACAGTTGCAAAAGCACTCACTGAACATAAGTGTTTAACTTAGAAATGAATCACGGTGACGTGGGAATGTGCAGAGAACAGCCCTGATCTGGTTTGGTGAGGTCAGAGCGGCTGATGGGTGTGTGTGTGTGTGTGTGTGTGACTCCTGGAAATCCACTTCCAAAAATACACACGTGGAGAGAGGGAGTGAACGCTGATGCATATCACAGCTCAGAGCCTCGGGCATCCCACTGGGCCAAACAGACCGAGGGAAATGAACTCTTCCTTAGTGTTTAAAGGCGCAGTTCACCCCAAAACGAACATTCGCTCATCTCTGAAAAACGCCGGCTTCACTGCGGCACCAAAACAATTCCTTCATGTTGTCCCAACACCAAAACCGGTTGAGTTGATTTTTAGAATTTTTAGGATTTTTAAAGTCCAAATGAGATAAAAACTAAGCTTATTGGTTTTGTTCGCTCACATGGCTGCTGAATTTATCTAAATTATATTCCTGTTTGTTTTCAGTTAAATTCTCAGATTAGGTCTGTCTGACGTATTGGGCGGGGCTAACACACTTAACCACGCCCCCTCCAGCTGTTAGTTTTGGTGAGCAGGGGTCAGTCCTTCATACCTCGCTTATATGATCTAAGATGATTTGGCAGATCCTGGATCTGTTAATCTTGATAACTGATCTCTGGCTAATTTAGTTCAAACAGGTTCACAAATCAGATTAGAATGTCTGGATGAACTGATCTGAGATCGCTGCGTGTGTTGTGAAGGACAGATCTGTCAATCCTCGAAATCATGATCAGCAATGCAGCGATTGGCTGACGGCACAGCAGCGTAATGACATCATCTGATTAATATTCAATTATCCATGAAAACAAAATTACAAAGAATTCGCAGTAAACAGTTTAAATATGACCCGCAACAACTTTCCACGTTTGTTGTGAGCTTCAGGCTATACAGTTTCATGTGTCGAGAGTATTTAGCAATTTACTTTTACAGTTAGAGTGCATTTTCTTTATTATATAGCTTAGGCCTGTTCAAGTTTCTTAATCTGCAGAAGGAATAACTGGCTGTTTAAAATAATTTTGCATCAAAAAAACATTAAAAGTGTCTGCAATTTTTGTGAAGCATCAAATCACCGTCATATTAGCTCAGATCAGTGTGGTTTAAAGTCATTACTGAGAGTCCAAACACTGAAGAGCAGATTCATCAATGTGTAGCTCTACCGATCCTGACCCATGCAAGCCAGTGGCGACAGAGGAGAGGGAATAAAAACGTCACCGATTGGAGAGTGAAGAAAAAAAACCTTGAGAGAAACCAGACTCAGTTCGGCACGACCATTTGAATTTCTCCGCTGGCCAAAAGTCTTGAGCAGAACTTCTATTATTATTCCCTCCAGAACTGTCTTGAGCATCTGTCTGCGCTCCCAAAGAGCGTCTCACGCCTCCAAAAGCCACCGGGTTCATTGCATTTCATCTTCTTTCATCATATGCATTGAATGTCAAGCAATCATTTGCTTGAAAAGTGTCATTTAAATTTAATTGAAATATTACACAGTGTTGGGTTTGTTGTGACACACCATTGTGTTGAGACAACCTTTCAAGTGAATGCAGTATTTAATAAAAGACAATGAAACTTTCAAAATGGACCAAATAACATAATTCTAGATAAATAACATAAGCAAATTCAGGAATATTTCTGTTCTGATGTGATAATAATACAGGTAAGTGTATCTGTGATGTAATACTAAGTTTAGCATTTAAAATAAATGCTTGGTTACTGTGTATCATGGCGGTTCATTCCGCTGTGGCGACCCCTAATAAATAAGGAAAATGAATGAATGTTTATCATATAATTTAGAAGTTATAACTGTTAAAACTTGATTAGATTTTTAGTTTTAAGTGTTAAGAGTGTTGTATCAATTATAATACTTCTTAATCTTTATTAATGATTTAATAAAAAGTCCCTTTTGATCAAAGCATCACCTAAATGATTACATGTAAAACTGCACTAAAAATAATATAAAACTGCACTATGTAACTTGTGGCCCTCTAGTGTTTATATCACAGAACTACATGTGCATCGCGGAGGATCACAGTTTTGCGCGTCATGTGACTCGTGCTCCGGCTCGGCTGTTTGTTCATCGCGGATGACTCTGACGGTTGGAGAGACGATCTTTCGTGATAACGGGTGATTGATTACTTTTGCGAAAACGTCGAAAATTCTCCCGATTATGATGGATATTTGTCTTTAGATCAGGTAAGCAGTTGAAATGCTGTTGTTGCTTTGATTTATGTAAGCAGCTGTCTTACAAATATGATAGTAAAAGTTTGGCAAAAGCTGATTATGAACATGAGGACTACTCAATTGCCCGGCCTTACTGGCGATATCTGGACGTAAACAGCATGGATTGCTCAATTAATGTACTACTGAATACACAATTCTGCTTAATTATGCTGTATCTGGAAGCTGTCACATCTTATAAATATTTCTCAGTAACATTAAGAGAAAAAAACAGCAATATTTCGAAAATTTAATTTTATAGGTGGTAAAATATGAGTATGAGCAGTGTTAAAGTATTAACCAAATAATTAACCTGCTCGACTTTATAATTGAAATAATAAGAATAAACTTGAATGTTGTCGAGATTCTTGCTTTGGAACCACAAACTGAAAGTTTTGTCCCACATTTTTCTCTTTTCTGCTTGATTTGTTATAACCTTTGGTAGTCTTTAGTAATTTAAATGTTTTTATTGAGTTTTAGTTTAGATTTAGACTTGTTTTAGATTCAGTATCGACCAAAACATGCTTATTATTGATCGTTTCAGTATCAATAGTCAGCATATGTTATATGAATGTCCAGTTGATTAAGTGGCATTGTTTACATTCTGCTGTCCAATATGGCCGACTGAGGATGATGTTTGAAAACACTTTATGCATATCAGATAATAGTGGAAGCTCTAAGGCCCCGTTTACACTGCCAGTTAAATGTGACCCAATTTCGATTTTTTTGATCATATGTGACACAGATCGGATCTGTTCTATGACCGTGTAAACACGAAAAAAACGCATTTATTCGGATATTCAGAGATGGGTTTCAGATCACAGATGCTAGAACCCGCCTCTATGCATGCACGACATTGTAAATTGTATGGCAAGTGTAACCGCATGAAATGGATGGGTCACAATTAAAACAACGTGTAAACAGACAGGCAAACAAATCAGATATAGGCAACAAATCGGAATTGGCCATCAAGACCTAACAGTGTAAACAGGGTCTAAGTTTAGCCTTGTCAGCTATATTCATAGGCTGATATATCAAGGAATAGGTGGCACAATGGCTCAGTGGTTAGCACTTTGGCCTCACAGCAAGAAGGTCAACCGGCTGGGCCGGTTGGCGTTTCTGTGTGGAGTTTGCATGTTGTCCCTGTGTTGGCGTGGGTTTCCTCCGGGTGCTCCGGTTTTCTCCACAGTCCAAACACATGCACTATTAACCATTTAGACGCAGCCATGCAAATCTTTTTGGCTCAAGACTTCAGGTCTCATTTACTTTCATTCATTTTTTGTTCATTAATTGTAGCTTGTTTTGCTGCTTGATGTTGCAAACTGATATTTTCTTATCATATTATTCTACTTTGTCTGTTTTCTGCCGTTTATCACTCCTAGTCATTTCCCCCATCGGCAACTGAATCGGACGTTCTAAAACAATTGCAAAAGCGAGTGCACTTCAGCATTGAAGAATGAGGTCTATAGGGGAATTGATTAAACTGCATAGTGCAATTGCTTTGCAAAATGATTTAAAACACACCACGCAAGGGACACCTACTGCTCAAAACCATGTAGATGCAACAAAACTCAGACAAAACATGCATTAGAATGTATTGTTGTCATGATACTGGAATAATAACTGAAATTTAAAAACGTCCATTTGCCGCTAACATTTAAGTGCTGTTGAGCACGTTCCTAAACAACGCTGACTTTCCATTGTGTTCATGTGCTCAACAGACATGACTGAAGGTCTTCAGCTCACTGATCTCTCCCCGCTGTTTACTGAGTGTACCACAGATACAGATACATGGCTTTAAAACACTCCAGTGTCCCAGTATCTGTGGTTGGATGCAACCGAGCGAAGGCTGCGACTGGACCATACGCGTGCGCTTGATGCAGAAGTATAAATCCGCCTTTACTGAAATCATGTGACCTTGGTGATTTGAGACACACACCAAAACCACTGATGCACAACCAAACATTTGGAAAGGTTTCAAGCTTCATGAAGCATGTTTTGAAAGCAGCCATTGCTACTATATTGTGATCAATATCTTAATCAGAGATGAGATAACATATCGTGATGAGATATTTTTGTCATTTCGCCGAATCCTAGTTGCCATGGTGATTGATTGATTGATTGATTGATTGAAGTAAAACTGCTCAATCCAGATCAGATGCTGTTATTGATGAAGATTGGTGTTCTAGTGTGTGTGTGCGTGTGTGCGTGCGTGTGTGCGTGCGTGTGTGCGTGCGTGTGAGTGTGTGTGTGTTCTCTGTGGCTCTATTATTATTCTAAACCTGCCTTGACGTTTTCTTGCCTCGAGGTCATGAGATAAACATTAGCAGAGAACAGAGCAATGCGGAGGAGGAGTTTCCCAATAACACACACACACACACACACACACACACACACACACACACTGACATGAAATCAGGCCACAGCAAAGCCCTGTAGGAATGAAGCACATCTGTGAGTGTGTGCGTGCGTGTGTGTATGAAAGAGAGAATGTGTATCTGTGTGTGTGTGTGTGTGTGTGTGTGCCTGCAGGTGGGTTTGTGTGTTTTTTTATGTGTGTGTAAGAGTGTGTGTATGGGTAAGGGAGCGTACATGATTGTGTTTATGAGTGTGTATGAGAGAGTGTATGTAGTTCAGATTAGTGTGCTTGTTTTTGTGTGTGAGTGTGTGTCTGTGTGTGCTTCAGACAAGTAAGGTGTGTGTGTGTATCTTTCTGTATTTTTGAGCATGTTTGTGACTGGGGGTGTTTGTTTTTAAGAGAGTGTGTGTTTCTGTGTGTGGGTGTTTGTGTGTGTTTCAGACAAGAGTGTAAGTGTGTGTATCTTTTTGTATTTTTGAGTGTGGTTCTGTGTGTGTGAGAGAAAGCGTGTGTGTGTTTGCACGTATTTGTGTATGTAATTCAGGTGAATGTGTGTATCTCTATGTCTGTCTTTGAATTTGTGTGTGTGTGTGTGTGTTTGTTTGAAAGAGTGTTTTTATGTGTCTGTGAGAGGGAGCGTGTGTGTGTTTTTGTATCTCTGTGTGTGTGTGCGCGTGTGCATTTGTGATTGCATCAATGGCGGGTCAGACGGGAGTTTTCCATGAGTCGTCATTCACTGTTGGCTGCAGTGTTTGCTTGTGTCAGCATGTCTGTCTGCTCACGACACACACACATAAACACATTCACACCACCAACAGGCTGAGGCTGATCCAAACATTGTGTGTGTGTGTGTGTGTGTGTGTGTGTGTGTGTGTGTGTGTGTGTGTGTGTGTGTGTGTGTGTGTGTGTGTGTGTGTGTGTGTGTGTGTGTGTGTGTGTGTGTGTGATGGTGTTGCAGTAGATCAGTGTGGTTCAGTTCAGCAGGGCCTCATGGAAAATGCCGGAGGCCCGATGGAAATCAGCAGATTGGAGAGCCAGCATGAATCCAACACTATGACCTGCTGGACTAATCTGTGTGTGTGTCTGAGACAAAGTGTGTTTGTGTTTTCTGTGTATTATCACATTTTGAGGACCAAAATGTCCCCACAAGTATAGCAATACCAGTACATTTTTACCTTCTGTATTCATCTTTTGTGAAGTCCCCATAAAACATGAAAACCCAATGTGTGTGTGAGTGCATAAGTGTGTCTCAGTGGTGTGTGTCTACTCTCAGTGTTGTGTATTCACTGTGTGTGTGTAGTCTATGTGTGAAATTCAGCAGCCCAGTCATGAAAAACGTCCCTCAGATCCACACGGCCACTCTGGAGGCATTGAGTGTGTGTGTGTGTGTGAGTGTGTGAGAGAGAGAGAGGATGCTCGAGTGATGACTTAAGGGTCAGTGTGTGTTCATCCTCAGTGTTTAACCGTAGATTGACTGTCTGACCTGCAGATGTTAGATTCCTCATTGCAGACAAGAACTGAGAGAAGACCTTCATCAAACACTCAGCCAGAGAATGCTACAGTGTGTGTGTGTGTGTGTGTGTGTGTGTGTGTGTGTGTATGTGTGTGTGAGTATAAATGTGAATGAATGAATGTATATGAGTGCGTTTAAATGTTTATGAGTGTGAATGTATTTGAGTGCAAGTGTGTGTGTGTGTGTGCGCACGTACTTGTGTGTAAATGTGAGTGTTTGTGTACATGTGTGTTTTTGTGTATCATGTATATGTCTGAGACTGGGTGTGTGTATGAGTCTGCAGTGTGTATGTGTATATATGAGTGTGATTGTATGTGTGTGTGTTTATGTATTGTTGACAAGTGCGTGTAAGTGTGAGTGTGTAAGGGAGTGTGTGCTTGTGTATATGTATGTATGAGTGTGAATATATCCATGTGAGTGTGAGTCTGTGATTGCGTGTGCGTTTGTGTATATGAGTGTGTTTGTTTGTGTATATATACACAAGTGTGCATGTGTGTCTGTATGATTGAACGTGTGCATATAGATGTCTGTGTGTGTGTGTGTTTGTTTATGAGCTTGTGTGTGTGTATGTGTGAATGTATCTATGCATGTAGACTAGTGTGTGTGAGTGTATAAACTATGTATACGAGTGTGTGTTTGTGTGTGTGTGTAAATGTATAAGTGTGTGTAAAAGGGGGTGTGTGCATGGGTATATGTATCTATGAGTGTGAATGTGTGTGTGTGAGAATGTATCTGTGTATGTATACAGTACAAGTGTGTGTTTGTGTGTGTGTGAGAGTGAGATTGTGTAATCTGTGTGATTGTGTGTGTGTGTATGATACGAGTGTAATGTAAGGTATGCGAGTGTGCATAGGAATGTGTGTGTGTGTGTGTGTAGGTCAGATGTGTTCTGCCTGAAGGTGAGCGAGGTCATGTGGTGATCTTGGTCTTGTTCTCCAGCAAACGCCCTTGATGCTGATTGAGCTCCGGATGTTCAGCTCTGCGATTATAGTTTCATATCAGCAGATGAAGGACAGACGAGAGTGTTTGCAAGCGATCTGTACTGCCTGTGCTCCTCAGTGTTGTGTCTGCTGTAAGATGACCTCTACAAACACACACACACACACAAACCAAAAGTAATCTAAATGTAATCCAAAATGAATCTACAAAAGAGCACAAAAGTAATCTAAATGTAATCTAAAAGAGAGCACAAAGGTATTTTAAAAATATTTAAAAAGTAATTTACAAAAGGGCACAAAGGCACAGTATTCTAAATGTAATCTTCAAAAAAATAAAAAAGTTTTCTAAATAAAATTTTAAAGTTATCTACAAAAGAACACAAGTGTTCTAAATGTAATCCAAAAGTCATCTGAAAAAAAAATCTAAATGGAATCTACAAAAGAGCACAAATGTAATCTACAAAAATAATCTAAGCATAATCTACAAAAGACCACAGAATATGTCTAAATATAACATAAATGTAATCTACAAAGAGGCACAATCTAAATCTACTTGTAATCTTCAACAAAGTACAAAAGTAATCTAAATGTTAATTACCAAAGAGCACAAGTAATCTAAATATAATCCGAAAAGTGATCTACAAAAAATAATCTAAATGTAATCTGCAAAATAGCTGAAAGGTAATTTAAATATAATCAAAGTAATCTAAATGTAATCCAAGTTGAATCTACAAAAAGCACAAAAATACTCTAATTGTAATCCAAAAGTAATCTACAAAAAACACAAAATGTGTTTATAAGTAATCTACTAAACAGCACAAAAGTAATCTAAATATAATCTAAAAGTAATCAATAAAAAGCATAAAAGTAATCTATTTGTAATCTAGAAAAGATCACATAGTTATTCTAAAGTAATCTACAGAAGGGCAGAAAAGTAATCCAAAAGTAATCTATGAAAAAAGTATTTTAAATGTAATCAAGGCAATCTACTAAATAGCACAAAAGTAATCTAAATGTAATCTACAAACGAGCATAAAGGTATTCTAAATATAGTCAAAACGTAATCAATAAAACAGCACAAAAATAATCTAAATGTAATCCAACATTAATCTACAAAAAAGCACAAAAGCAATCTAAATGTAATCTAAAAGTAATCTACATAAGTAATCTAAATGTAATGTAGGAAAGAGCACATCGATATCCTAAATTAAATTGACAAAGTAATCTACAAAATGGCACACAAGCGATCTAAATGTAATCTCTAATAGTAATTTTCAAAAAAGTACAAAAGTTATCTAAATTTAATATAAGAGTAATCTACAAAAAAGCAATACAAATGTAATCTACAAAATAGCACAAAAGTTATCTAAATATAAAGTAATCTACAAAAAAAAGTAATCCAAAAGTGTTCTGATTACAATGCGTAATCTGAGATAAAATCTGTGTCGTCTTGTGGGTGTTTGTGTGTAAACTGTCCATCATTGCACTTTAAACAGAAGCTGTTGAGACTCTTCTTGATGATAAACTATGAAGATGTTTTTGCTTTCTGTCAAAATAGCACAATATTATCCTTATTCAATATATGTGACGTCAAAATAGGGGTTAACACTAAAGTCATCTGAATGTAATCCAAAAATTGTCATATCACATTACTTAACATCTGTAGTCTAAGAGATTATATTATTGGCTACACGTTTTGTCATGTAATTTGTAATCATTAACTGATATAGCAAATACATGCTGATAGAGGTGAAATCCATTCCAGTTCATGCTCTAAACATCCCCAATAGTGTCTGACATCAAGATAAGTGTGGCTGAGATTGCAGCATGTTGAACTTTGAACGCTGTTTCAGGCTTTTATGAGCTAATAGTGTCAAACTCAGTGGCCTGAAGCTGTTTTCTCTTTAATTAAGGAACAATTAATGTATACATGAGCTGATAAACACCAAAGAAAACACTTTTGGTCAGTATTATGCTCCAGTAAAATACAAATAATTAGTAGACTCTGAACATGATTAAAAACTATTTTCAGGCTGATCCTGCTATATTTATTTATGTGTGTGTGTATGGTACATTCTAAATAAATTCAAGAAGAATTTTTTTTATATTATATAATATTAATTAAATAATATAGTCTTATTTGGGTTACATTTTACTGGTTATTACCAATACTTTAGTATTAGGTTTACAAATATATGAAACCTAAAAGTTGCATTTAATATGCTTTGAATGTAATTTCTTTTATATAACTTTGCTTTAATAAAAAAGACAACAACTTACTTTTGACCTACATATTGTGTTTATCAATATTTATGCATTTAACTACAATTTTGACAAAAGTATATATATAAAATATCTATGTTTCAAAATAAAAGTCAATAAAATGTAATAAACACAGTTATAAAATTCTTTTGTTTTTATGTTATTAATGTGTTTGCTTCCATTTTAATGCATTTTGTAACATTTAAAAATAAATATTGTGTTTAGATACAAATGAGGTATAATAAAATGATATTTATGTGAAATTAAAGCAAGCACAATAAAGATGGCAATATTTGAGCATATAATAATAATGCGAGTGTCCGAGATCGTCTCTCAGGCTCCCCGTGGGTTCGTCCCGCCGCTGTCGTTCCTCCACAAAATCTAGGTCATGCTGAGCCGCTCCTGCTGCTGTACCTGAAAAAACACAGAAAATGAATCTGTGGGGATGCTGGAGACATCTGGATTTTTTTTTACACTGAGCTAATTTCTGCTGCTGAAAAAATAGGAGAACAAGGTTGTAAAGAAATAGTTCAAAGACGATGAAAATCCGGTCATTATTTACTCTGCCTCATGCCGTTTCAGGCCTGGATCTGGTGCTCATTTTCTTGTGGAAGTAGAGAAATCCTAAAATAGCTTTTTTTTCTCTCTATACAACAAGAATTTATAATGATAAACACCATAAAATGAGCTCATGTGGACTGTTTCTCATTTTAACGTAGAAGAAACACAATGTTTGTGAACCCTGTAACCTGTATACTTAAATAACCAAACCTTTAAAATAAAGCAGATCAATTTAATTTAAATCCTCAAATCTATTCAGCATGAAGAAACAAGCTGATCTTCATCACACTCTCTGTGCATGTTTGGGTTTTTCCTCATCACTTTGCAGTGTGGACAACACTTGTTTCTCACAACAGTCAAGGGGGTATTTTATCATGATAAAAGTTCCTGCAGATATGTGAACGTATTTTAGCAAGACAGTATTCATAATAGTTAAAGCAGCGGATTGTTATTGTGTGCATGTTTAAATGTATTGGAGTGTTCATGTGCATTCCCAGCCTGATCTTACTAAGGAAACGTTACTATTATAAATTTTGTCAATTTAGTGGCAAGTTCAAACATATGATGAATTTTTGCATTAAATTGAGCGCATGAATTTTAAAAGTAAAAAAAGTAGTCTACAAAAGGGCAGGAAAGCAATCTAAATGTGATCTAAAAAGAATCTACAAAAAACACAAAAATAATCTAAATGTAGTCTAAAAGTAATCTACGATAAACACAAAAGTAATTTAAATGTAATTAAAAAGTATTGTACTAAAGAGCACAAGTTATCTAAAGGTAATCTACAAGAGTAAATGTAATCTACAAAAGAGCACAAAAGTAATCTAAATGCAATCTAAATGTAATCTACAAAAAAGCACAAATATTAATGTAATCTACAAAAAAGCACAGATATAATCTAAATGTAATCTACAAAAGTAATCAATGTAATCTACAAAAAAGCACAAAAGTAATTAAATGTAATCTACAAAGAGCACAAAAGTAATCTAAATGTAATCTACAAAGAGCACAAAAGTAATCTACAAAAGAGCACAGATATAATCTAAATGTAATCTACAAAAGTAATCAATGTAATCTACAAAAAGCACAAGTAATCTAAATGTAATCTACAAAGAGCACAAAAGTAATCTAAACGTAATCTACAAAAGTAATCTAAATGTAATCTACAAAAACCACAAAAGTAATCTAAATGTAATCTACAAAAGAGCACAAAAGTAATCTAAATGTAATCTACAAAAACCACAAAAGTAATCTAAATGTAATCTACAAAAGAGCACAAAAGTAATCTAAATGTAATCTACAAAAGAGCACAAAAGTAATCTAAATGTAATCTACAAAAGAGCACAAACGTAATCTAAACGTGATCTACACAAGAGCACAAAAGTAATCTAAATGTAATCTACAAAATAGCACAAGTAATCTAAATGTAATCTACAAAAGAGCACAAAAGTAATCTAAATGTAATCTACAAAATAGCACAAGTAATCTAAAAGTAATCTACAAAAGTGCACAAAAGTAATCTAAATGTAATCTACAAAGGTAATCTAAACGTAATCTACAAAAGGGCAAAATAGAAATCTAAAAGTAATCTACAAAAGAGGCCAAAGTAATCAAAATGTAATC
Organism: Danio rerio; assembly: GCF_052040795.2. Classification (NCBI taxonomy): domain Eukaryota; kingdom Metazoa; phylum Chordata; class Actinopteri; order Cypriniformes; family Danionidae; genus Danio; species Danio rerio. Next base: position 47,547,323 of record NC_141031.1, read on the forward strand.
TACAAAAGAGCACAGTGTGTGAGTGTGAGCTTCTTGCTTCTGTCAGTCTATGTCGCTCCTGTCGCTGTTCATTTGTGCTTCATCTAAAACTCCACATCTATAATCCTCTGAGTCTATGCTAACATTATCTTCAGCAGCTCAAACACTCTAATGCCTAATGCACAGACGGCTGCTTCTCACTCAGGGCTGCTGGTTATGCTAATGAGATGGAGAGAAGGGCACTAGTGGGCGGGGCTTTCCTCCTCTGATGACACGTACAAAGGGAGAATGTCAATCAAAGTGTTTCTGCATCAAGTCTGATTAGAACAAACACAATTAACTCATGTTGAGCATTAGAGGCTGGAGATATTCACACACTGCTGACACACACACCTCTTATAAAGGTGATTTCTGCATTATTGCCCTCCTTTTAGGCCTGTTCCTCATTTCTGTGTGTTGTATAGTATAGATGAGGAGTGTAGTTTGTAAATCTTCTGTTCTGAAGGTTTTCTCAGAGCCTACTAATCCTCTTTAAACACTCTTCTCCTGGTTCGTTCTTTGCTCAGCACGTAATTCTCTATTTCTGTCAGGCTAAACTTCCTTCTATCCTGTCAGGCGTATTTCAGGTCAGTAACCTGTGAAGGCTGTGACGCACCGTTAGGCTGTTTATTCTGTGTGTGTGTGCTGAACTAAGCCCGTCAGAAATGCTGAGTCAGTCAGTTCAATCGCTGCTTGTGTGGGCGTGTCTGTTGTGACTCTGACCCCACCCCTTTTGTGATCTGCCCACTCGGCTCATTTGTTTAACTATGTGTCACCATTCACAGGCTGTGTTTTTACAAAGAGAGAAAGTGTGTGTGAAAGTCCAGCTCACAGATTTGTTTTCCCGACTATGTAAACCCAAAGTATGTGATCCTTCCACAAAAATCCTTGCCACATTTTAATGGAGCCGCACAAAAAAATGTGCACTTTAGACTTCACAACGTCAACCTCAATCAATTTAAATGTGAACAAAGCTAAAATATGTGTGCATTTATTAATTTATTAAACACATTTCATTAAACAGATACATATGCTTTCATAGTAAAAATATTATTTGTAATAAAGCTGAACAAATAAACACCTTATGAGTATGTTTTACAATATTATTAAGAATATTCAATGTGTAACATGACTTTTTTTATTATTTGTAATATTTCATACCTATTTCTGGTTGAAAATTGTGAATTACAGTTATTTTTATATTAGAAAAGAAAAAATTAAATGTATATAAATATGTATTTTGTATTTATTTATATATTTCTTTTTATTATTTGGTGTGTGTGTGTGTGTGTGTGTGTGTGTGTGTGTGTGTGTGTGTGTGTGTGGTTTAAGAGAAGCAAGTGTTTTGATTGAGATAAAAAGCATTTGTGCGTGTGCGTGTGTGTGTGTGTGTGTGTGTGTGTGTGTGCTGAACAATGTGGTGAATGTGTGTGTGAGGGTCAGCATGTGGCAGCGTGTGTGTTTTTGCTGAGGTCTTTATGATGGAGGAATTTGGTTTGTTCAATCTCCGTACGCTTCTAATTGTTCTTCACAGTTTGAAACCCGCTCAGTCAGCAAGACCCCATAATAAGGGCTTCAATAAATGTTTTCTGTGGTTTGCACCTGCCATAACAAACCAAAGAGTCGCCGAAGACAAGAAATGTGACATGAAATACTGATATGTGTGTGTGTGTGTGTTAGAAAAACAAACATTCTTCCTAAAACATTCAGTCACATGTATCTGCTCTAATGTTCTCATAATGACATTCATACACGATAGTGCTTTCTTTGACGTTTTAAAGGCTCCATGAAGTTTAAATAAAGTTTTTTGGATGTTAGTATCAGTATTGTTAGTTTTTGGGATGTCTATAATCTAGGATAGAAGATAGAAAACTGATATAAACATGTATAGTTTGTAGTTTGTCTCTTCAACTTAAATGGATCTGGACCATTCTACCAGAAACGAACATTATCTGTCCCTGAAATAAAAAACAGTAAATAAAAAGTAACAGTAAAATAAATACAGTAAATAAAAAGTATTTCATCCCAAACATTTCCAAAATGGACTGATCAGTTGTTCTGTAAAGGAATATGTCATTCATTTGGTCCTCAGATTTTTGTGTCTTTATTAAAAACACTTTACAAATGTACAAACCCTGCCATTGTCCTTGTCCTCAGCCCAATTGAATCTACAGCTTTAATAGTTTTTTATGCTTAAAACTGTTATTTAGAAAGAAATACTTAAGAAATAGCAAGTTTAAGCTGTTATCATTCACATCAGTTGATTAAAACATGCAATTATAAATAAATTCTACAAATAAATACGACAAATATTTACAATTATCCCCAGGTTTGTGTTTGTGAGTGAAAATGTACATTTCTGATCCCATCAACGGTTTTATTCACATCACCTCATACTTCAGTTTCTCATTACATCATAACCAGTCATATGCTCTCTAGTGTTTGACATGCCCCGCCCCCTTCTTCTCATTGGCTTTTTATTTGATGCACTTGAGCTCAACCACTCACTGTCAGAGCTGCGAGAAAAACAAAACACTATTGGCTGTTTTATTGAGGGGAGGAGCTACTCTATGCACCGCCCCCTCTTTATGTTTTGGTTGAGGTTACGTCAAACATCGAATAAACCTTTGAATGTATTTACGAGTGCTGCCACGATAGTGGAATTTTCAACTTCGATACAATACATTCAAAAAATATTGATATTCGATAACATTTTTGATACTGTGGGGAAGAAATTCTGCAACATGTAAAAGTATACAAGTTAAGTAAAAAGGGGAAAAAATAACTAAACCTCATAATGCTTATACAAGGTATGTCAGCAGTGGGCATGGGACGATAACAGTTTTCAAAGTATACCACGGTTTATAAAAGTCAAAGTTTAAAAACCACCATATACCATTCCTATCCAAGCGGCAACCTCCCGCTCTCTCTCAGGAAGCCAATACGGAAGTAACTAAAACTACAATTCATCCGAAATTCCGCTAGTCCTGGCCGCTCCTGGCTCCAAAACAGAGCAAATTTCAATTGAGCCCACTGTTAGAAAGGCCAAGTTTACAGCAGAAAAAAAGGTGTTTACAGCCTGCTACAAAAAAAGATTTTGGTTCATACAGCTGATATTACCCTTCATGACAACTGTGAGGGGGTGAATTTTTTTATAACTCATCCGTTTCCTTTATATTAAGTTATATTATGTTTGCATAATTAAGGGCGTGGCCACTTGAGTGACAGCTAGGTCTCGTTGGTCGCCGTCACCTCAGCTGAATCCTGCAGATTAGCCACTGAACTCCGCATATTTATCATATTTCTGTGTTGTTTTATGTGGCTTTACACAGTCAACTGCCTTTTGGACTTGTTTCCTACAATTATTAGATGGCATGGCATGCTGGGTGCACTTAATTGTGCTCACAAACCATTCACGTGGCCTCCGTTTCCCATGTGAGTAAAGTTATATACTTATATACCATCTCTATACATGTATATGTTTTATATAAGATCATTTATATTTATATTTAGAGCTGTAATGCACTCCAGAATCTGTCAGATTGATTAGCTGTAGGCTCTAGATCAGTCATCTGAAGCGTTGTCATACAGTGTTATGCTGGATTTCATTAATAGTCCTGCATTTACTAACACAGACTATATCTGAGGTGTTTGGATGTAATTCACGTTTAAGTCTAAACACTTTATTGATATAGTATACAACCAAGCACAAGTGGTCAGAACACAAGCGAGTCGCAGGTGATAAAGTATTAAGCGTTTCTCCCAAAGTAAAGTGTGTCTGAACCAGGTCCAAGCAAAATGCCAGCAGGTGTCTGTAGCTCCGCTCACTCTCCGCCTCTTTGCCCTTGTTTGGTATCCCGCCGTGGGTGTGGTGACGCGCAAACAAAATGGCGACGGTTGGCCACGCCTACTTGTGACTTCTTTTGCGCTCTTTAGAAACCTATGGGTGACGTCACGGATACTACGTCCATATATTTTACAGTCTATGTTCCTATCAGGCAGTAGTTCTCAAACTGTGGTACGCAGGCTTCCTTCTAGTGGTACGTGGAGGAATGAAATATGTCATGTACATGCTACACACATTTCAAAATGTATCAAAAATTATGTAAATAAAATGCCATATATGGCATATAGCCTATATTTCTGAGGTAATCTTCCACTTTTTTTTAACTGTGCAGAGTTGCAGCTGCTTCACTACTCATTTTGGTGGTACTTGGAGAGACAATTCTTTTCTGAGGTGGTACTTGATGAAAAAAGTTTGAGAACCACTGCTATAAGGTATGTGTAAGATTGTTTTATTTACTTTTTTGTGGTTATTTTTTAGGACAAGAGTATCTCCAGCAGAAAGGTATATGAAGATGCCGCTTTAAATGATAAAGAAATCAGTGTTTTGGAAACTAATGAAGACATCAGAAGTCAATGATTCATTTGAGTTATTTAGTTGACATGTTTACAGCTCCAAAATATCCTAAATGTTTCTTAACATATAATATCTTGTGTTCAAAGGGAATAAAGTTTTAGTTTTTAACCCAGACATTTACAAACAATAAGTTTTAGAGCAGTAATCACAATCACAAGTAATCACACGACCCACGAAACCTTGATGTTTTTATCCAAGGTTATCATGCTGTCAGAATCTCATACCAGCCAATGTCTAGCAGTCCTGAAGTCCAAAAGACAATAGATTACAAGAAAAGCTAAATTAGTGCAAACTCATTCTGTTATCTGATTTAAACAAAAGTTCAAACTTGAATATCATTAATAATTATTCATCTCCCCGCTGGTAAAAATATTGAAACTCACCAAAAGCAAGATGGTATTATTTTAAATATTTCAGTATTGATCTTTATCAGTATATCAGCGTTTTTGACAACATTACTTTACAATGTTTCAACAACATCTCGCTCACTAAAGTATTAGATGACACTAATACATACAGTAAGTGAGCTGACCAAAGTCAGCAGTAGACTTTATAGAGGACAGTGAATCAGCATCAAGGTTAAACTGTCAGTCTTCAAGTAATTTTACCCAAAATACTGTCTGTGCGACACTACTTTATAACAAAGCATATGACCCCCTGGAGATCACCCAACTGGTTTGGTTGTGACACAACTCTTGGAGTTCCTGTTGGCCATTTGGTTCACGCCTTTTCAGACTCAGATATTGTTTGGATATGATAAAGGCCATATCATTACTTAGTTTTGTTTATAGTCTAAATATCTAAAAATGTATTTAATTAAGAAGCATTTTCTAGACAAATAAAACATACAAACAAGAAGTAATATGCCAATATAAGAGTTTTTCCTTAAAAATGATCTGGCAATGGGGTTATCAAAATAATCTTGTTTTTCCTTTTGACATATGATTTTTTTGCTTTAAACAAGCAAAATAATCGGCCGTTTGATTAAGTAAAAACTCACTTCATTATGGCACATTATTTCTTAAAACAAGACAATATGTTTTACTTGTGTAGAAAATGCTTCTTGATTAAGGAATTTGTAGACATTTGGACAAGCAACAAGACAAAACTGTAAGTAAGAAAGGCATGTTGATGCACTGTAACTTAACCAAAGCAGTAAGTTCCAATGATATTCACATAACCTAAAATTGTGAAAGAGCTATTTTTAAAAATACTTATTCCAAAACATTTGGAGAATGTTCAAACAATCCATAAAATATGCAGATATTATAATCTGAAATCATCCACGAAGTTTAGATAACCAAGAAAAATGAATTGTGAAGAATTCAGAATTTGCATTTTTGTAACCTAACGGGAACATTAGCAGAACGTTTTCCTCTTAGCCATGTGTATTCATTTAAAAGCATATCAATAAATTACCACAGCACGAGTTTCAGAAAGCATTCATATTTTTCGACATGCTTCATAAATCGACTGACTGACGCTCCCATCATGAACCACCGGTTGTCCTTGACCTCCCGTCTGTATTTTTCATTGCGACAGAAGCTGTCGGTTAGTTTACGCCCATTTCCATCCAAAGGACACACGCGTGAGTCAATGAGCTCTCTGGAATCCATTCAAAGTGTCATGTTGATAAATCTTTGACGCTGCGCTGAGCCGGCTGAACTTACCTGGAAACAGATAAGAGTCTGCAAGGGTTAATGTTTTACTATGGTATGAGAGTACGATGGGGAAATCAGTGAGCGTTGAAACCAGCCAAGGCCTCTGAATGATCAACATGATGCGGTTAAACCTGTTGCACTCGATATGCCATAGGGTCATTCCATGTCAACTCAAGCAGAGCCACAATTTTGGACTTTTATTCAGGGGAAAGGAATATATTAGCATTGAAAGAACCCTCACAACTGAGATCACTATAACCCAGTGGCCTTAGGATGATAGAGAAGAGCAATTAATGTATATTTTAAAGTGGTCAGTACTAAAGACAAAAATGCACTGATATGTGCCAAACCTCCTGTTTCCAGCAGGTGGCGCTATAACTGTAACTGAATACTGATATTTAGATGTTTTCAGGGCTGGATAAAATGTGAATTTATGGGGCAGATCGGGTATTGTTTTATGTATACACTCATGACAGAGATGTCTGGAATACTCGATTCTGATTGGTTAGTTGTGATTTTAATGTAACCGCTAAATAATTTAGCTTTATCCTGTACCTTTGTACGTTTTTTTTTTGTATTTTTGGCTGTGTCTTGTGACTAAATAATATGTAGTTTAGTATGCATATGCTCCATTTAGCCAGTTTAGTCACTGTCAGCTTTGTGTTTTTGACTGTTTGGCGCCATCTAGTGTATGAATAGAGCGCAGGTTAGTGTATACTCCATCAGCTGTTTTCATTCTGTCAGCTTTGGCTGTTTGGCACCATCTAGTGTCTGAATAGTACGCAGGTTAGTGTATACTCCATCAGCTGTTTTCATTCTGTCAGCTTTGACTGTTTGTCTCCATCTAGTGTCTGAATAATGCGCAGGTTAGTGTATACTCCATCAGCTGTTTTCATTCTGTCAGCTTTGGCTGTTTGGCACCATCTAGTGTCTGAATAGTGCGCAGGTTAGTGTATACTCCATCAGCTGTTTTAGTGTCTGTCAGCTTTGTGTTTAATTAAAGGATTTAAAAACTTTTTTGGCTCAGAACAATGTTTTGTATAATTTTTAAATATATTTTGTTGTAAGTAGTTGTGTAATAATCAGGATAAAGTTCATCCAGGTGGTTGTTTTCTCAGAATAAACCCTTCAGCTTTATACAGCAGTGCTCTGCTTCACATTGGGCTGCTGATAAACCTGTCAGGCTTTATTCTGAGATGAAAACCGACTGATGTACTTCATCCCTTACTTACAGAGTTATACAAATAGATATAAATATACAAATTTTACAGTTTTAATTTAAGTTTAGTTTTAAATTGACCCCATATATTATTTTCAAAATTATTAATTAATAAACATTGTTATTTTTAGCTGTCTCAGCATATTCTAATAGCTGTTTTTCTTCCTATTATTATCTCATAATTGTGTATAACAATTTCCCCATTTAATAAAAGTAATAAACATTCAGTATAAACATTGTATTATTTAATATAATGCAGTTGCACAGTTTTATTAAATAATATTAAGGTCTAAAATTCAAAATTGCACTTATACATTTCTAAAATTATATATATCCTTTTTTCTGTGTCAGCAAATTCTAGTAGTTGTTTCCTAGTATCCTAGTAGTGTCTTATAACGATGCGTCACAATTCCAACATTCCATTTTATAATAAAACATTTCAAATATCACAAATATGACTATTAATCCTGAATAATAATTAAAACATAATTCTCACGTAATTAAAATGAACAGGAAATACTGTCAAACTCTTCACAGTGATGTAATGTTGAAAAAGTGGAACAAACACTTGTAAAATAAACCAATAAGTAATCCACAAACTTCCTTCTTAGCGCAGTAAAAGCAGTCATTATGTAGGAATATATAATCCCTCTGTTACGACACACCGGCGAGTGTAAATAAGCAGCATGAGAGAGTGATTTTATTTCCTCATCTGTATTTACTGTAAATGCTTGTGCAACTCTCTGTGTTTTTACGTGCGTGTGGTTTCCAGTGAATTCAGCACAGTTCACAGTAAAGGGGTCGGACAGGGCGTCCACTTACACACACACACACACACACACACACACTGACCTGCAAACAGTGCGGTGCAGCTGTAATTAGAGGTTGAGTCATGAGTTGCACAATGCAGGACGTGTAATCATATTACTGCAGCTTATCTGTCTGGCCAAGGGCACCTCGTGTACTCTGCTCTCACTTCAGGCCACGCGCTCCGTGTGTGTGTGTGTGTGTGTGTGTGTGTGTGTGTGTGTGTGTGTGTGTGTGTGTGTGTGTGTGTGTGTGTGTGTGTGTGTGTGTGTGTGTGTGATGATAAACTGATAAACGCACAGATAAGCTGCGTATATCCCGCTCATGCATTAAAAACACAACCGCTCACAGAGTGCACTATATACAGGGTGTCCGCTGGGTCTTAAAGAGCCTTACATTTCAAAATCTACTATTTTAGGCCTCAAGACTTCAATTCTCTGAGATGTTGTCTTTTTAATCCTAAATCATTTTAAACAGGTTGCTTTTGTACAGTTACCCAATTGATCCAACACATTTAATTACCAACAATTCAAAACTTTCAGCAGATCTCTTTTACACTGTAAAAAAGTTAACTCAAAGTTTAAGGCAACAAACTTCAGGAGATTTTTGATTTGACTCAAATTCACAGAAAAGGCAGCGACTGGCTCTACTGACGAGCCATATAAGTCTGAAATTTCATTCTTGATGGTCTTAAAAGGCTCTTAAATTGGACTTGGTGAATGTGCAGAAGCCCTGTATACTGGAGCTGTATTATGCCTCTTCTGCTCAACAAGTTGCTCTGCAAAAAACTTTACTAGTACAAACATCTAAAAATTCTTAAATTCAGAAGCATTTAGTTAACTAATATAAATATTGATTTGTTTTTTAAAAACAATAAGATAAAATAAAGTCAAATAATCTGGCAATGGGGTATGCTAAATAATCTTGTCTTTGCTTTGAGTTAGGATTAAATTTCTTGTCTCATTGGCCGATTATTTTGCTTGTTTTACGGAAAAAACTCACTTAATTCTGTGATGTTGTCTTGTTTTCAGATAACATGTTTTGCTGGTCTAGAAAATCTCTTTTGATGTTTCTAGTCCAAGTATTTAAAAATTCTTTACAAGTCAAAAACTCTTAAAAATTATTCACCCTCTTGTGTGATTTTTTTCAAATATTTTCCAAGTGCTGTATAACAGAGCAAGGAAACTTTTACAGTAATTACTATAATATTTTGTCTTTATGATGAAGTCTTTGTTTGTTTAGTTTGGCTGGTTTTGATATTTTTTAAAATATGTTTTAAGGTCAATAATATTAGCCCCCTTTAAGGTTTAGTTTTCTGATAATCTACCGAACTGACCACTGTTATCCAATGACTTGCCTAATTAACCTAGTTAACTTAACTAACTTAGGCTTTTAAATTGCACTTTAAAGATTAAATTGCACTTTTAAAATTAAAATAAAGTTTTTAAGATGTTAGTATCTGTTTTAAGTACATCTATACTCTAGTGTGCTCCAAAACAGTGACAATTCACATTTAGAAGATATAAATCTGATATAAACATCCAGAGTTTACGGTTTGTCACTTTAAATGCATCAATGATTTTTTTTTTCCCATCACCTCAGTTTCCCATCAAATCTTCTGACCAATCAAATCCTCTTTATTATCTGACATGCCCCGCCCTCTTCTTACTGGCTGTTCATTTTGATGTGCTTGAATTCAACCACTCTTACTGGCAGAGCTGTAGAATAACTAAACACTAGTGGCTGTTTTTTTATTTTTATAAGGGAACTACTAATATGTCCCGCCCTCGCTTCATGTTTCTTGTATTCAGTTTATAGGCCCCTAAATTGTAACGAGTATCTTGCAAAATGACTAGTCAAATATTATTTACTATCATCAATAATTTAGTCATTGAATGGTATTGTTAAAAAATGAATTGAAAAAAATCTGTTGGAAAAAAAACAATGCCATGAAGATGACGCCAATGAAATGAATGCTTTTATTCATCAAGGATGCATTATATTAATCAAAAGTAAAATGTGTCATTTAAAAAAAATTACTGCTGCACAACTGAGAAAAGTACAAGATCTTGGGATGATTGAATGATAATTTTAGATTGATTTAGAAGGATCATGTGACTCAGAAGACTCTTAAAAAATGACAAAAACAAATTACATTTTATAAGAAATTCACATAGAAAACAGCTATTTAAATTTGTAATAATATTTCACATTTAAAAAAAAATTTGCTAGATTTGCTAAAAAATTATCTCTTCATATACTGTATGTATTCCCTAGTGTAACGGAGGCCAGCTAGTGTGTGCCGTGCAGGTAAACCTCACTCCTCTCACCTCTAAAGGTGCTCTAGCAACAGATGCTAGAGGCCATGGTCTTAAGCCTCCTTGGTAGAGCACCCAACTCCCATGCGGAAGGTCGCCGGTTCGATACCAGCTTGGAGCGGGTTGGGTGGCGTAGGACTGCCGGGGTTACACTACATCAGGGGTTCTCAACTGGTTAGGCCATGGGACCCACATTTTTACATGTTCATCAGGCCACGACCCAAATTTTTAGGAACTATAATACTATTTTAGAAGTTATACTTGTTTTGTATTTATTAGTTAACACACACAAGTCATGACAGATAAATCATAAGAAAATCACCAAGACTTACAAATAAACTATATTTTATTGCTTTCATTTAACAAAATGTATTAAATTATAGAAATATCACAAAGTAAAAACGACAAATACTGTAAACAGTGGTTATAGGAAAGTTTCAGTTACCATGAACTAAACTGAACTGTTAATAAAACTTGTCTGGTTTCTAAATGTCGTTTTAATTTAGAAGGTTTACTAGTTCACCTCACTACATATGACACACTGAGGCTTTAAGTCTTTTTTTTTTGTCGTCAAAATAAGTAAATCCATACTTTACATATTCAGGGTCGCGCTTCCACATATTTGTTGTAAGTAATAAGTTAAATTAAACGTTTGTTTTTGTGACCACACACTGAAAATGTTCCCACGACCCACTTTTGGGTCGCGACCCACCAGTTGAGATCACTGCCCTACATCATCCTTGCTGGCAGATTTGATCACATCAGCTATTTCAGGACACAGAGTTTCATAATATGCTTTGTAAAATGATAACACATGGTTTGAGAAATCTAGTTGTGAGATAAACCTGCCATTGTCTGCCATCGCGTTTGTTCCTCTTTTGTCAGTGCCTTCTGTTAAACGCATGAATGTAAATATGGACATTTGCGAACACGTGGGTGATAAGGAAGAGCGTTTAAAGATAGACACTCATTCAAATGCTCTGCTGGAGGAAGAACAGACCAATTTTAGAGCCATTGTTTCCATCACACCTACAAAAAGACTCAGTTAGAGCTGAACAATATTAAAAGCAAAGATTGCCATCGCAATAATAGCATGTGCAATATTTGTGTCCATAGTTTATCCATAGTTTGTATCCAATTTTGCTCCTCCAAGATAAACATCTGCTATATAAACTTAAATGAAAATATAAACACTAATGGGCGGAGTCAAAACGAGAGCGAAAAATGACAACAGCCAATCAGAGTTAGAATATATGACGAGGTTTTCACTCTTTCATAATATTTCAAAGACTAAATGTTTGCATCATGACCAGTGTTGAGTATAAAATGTTATTGCAATTTTAAGCCGGTCTGACTCTTAAAATAAATAAATAAATAAATGAATGAATAAGGTGGCACGGTGGCTCAGTGGTTAGCACTGTGGCCTTAAGGTAAGAAGGCTGGTTTGGGCCCCGGCTGGGTCAGTTGGCGTTTCTGTAGAGTGTGAATGTTCCCCCCTTGTTGGCGTAGGTTTCCTCCGGGTGCTCCGGTTTCCCCCACAGTCCAAACACATGCTCTATAGGGGAATTGATAAACTAAATTGGCCGTAGTGTATGAGTGTGTATGAGTGTTTCCCAGTACTGGGTTGCAGCTGGAAGGGCATCCACTATGTAAAACAAATGCTGGAATAGTTGTCGGTTTATTCCTGTGTGGCAATCCCTGATAAATAAGGGACTAAGCTGTAGGAAAATTAATGAATTAACAAATGAATGAATAAAAAATGAACGATTGATTGATTGATTGATTGATTGATTGATTAATTGATGAAACTTATAATTGCAATCATACTCTTACTCTGAAAAGTGTGAATGAATGAAGAAATTAATGAACAAATAAATGAATGGAATAAATTATTGATTAAATAAATTAATTATTAAAACTTCCAAATATAATATTTAATTTCTCATTAATTTGCTCAAAATGTAGCCAACACATTTATCTACTTTTCCAGGGTGACCATTTTTAATTTAATTAGATTAAAGGATTATCCATTACCTGTTTATCTTTCTATGATCATTAAATGCATTTACATTTTTTAAATAGTGCTAATAAAAATACCAGAAATGTTATATCGCAAGAAATATTGCTGTCACAGTGCTCAACAAAAATACAACATACTGTATATCCCCAGTGTCATCCTGCAGTATAGTTTCATTCTCACTCGTCTCCATCTGGAATCAATGAGAGGAGGAGATGAAACTGTGTCAGACAATGGAGGTCTGGATTTCTGTGGTCTCTTATAGGAGTGTAATGTGCTCCGGATGACAGGAAACATCTCCAGCATGATTCATAAGAGTTTTGTGTGCGAGTGTGTGTGTGTGTGTGTGATGTTGTCCAAACCACACAGATATGAAAACCAGAAACGTGTGAATTTAACAAAGACTTATTGTATACTATATAACTACAGGTTAAATACACACAGTCATCACCTATATACTATATAACTACAGGTTAAATACACACAGTCATCACCTATATACTATATAACTACAGGTTAAATACACACAGTCATCACCTATATACTATATAACTACAGGTTAAATACACACAGTCATCACCTATATACTATATAACTACAGGTTAAATACACACAGACATCACCTATATACTATATAACAACAGGTTAAATACACACAGTCATCACCTATATACTATATAACTACAGGTTAAATACACACAGTCATCACCTATATACTATATAACTACAGGTTAAATACACACAGTCATCACCTATATACTATATAACTACAGGTTAAATACACAGACATCACCTATATACTATACAACTACAGGTTAAATACACATAGATTTCACCTATATACTATATAACTACAGGTTAAATACACACAGTCATCACCTATATACTATATAACTACAGGTTAAATACACACAGTCATCACCTATATACTATATAACTACAGGTTAAATACACACAGTCATCACCTATATACTATATAACTACAGGTTAAATACACACAGTCATCACCTATATACTATATAACTACAGGTTAAATACACACAGTCATCACCTATATACTATATAACTACAGGTTAAATACACACAGACATCACCTATATACTATATAACAACAGGTTAAATACACACAGTCATCACCTATATACTATATAACTACAGGTTAAATACACACAGTCATCACCTATATACTATATAACTACAGGTTAAATACACACAGTCATCACCTATATACTATATAACTACAGGTTAAATACACAGACATCACCTATATACTATACAACTACAGGTTAAATACACATAGATTTCACCTATATACTATATAACTACAGGTTAAATACACACAGACATCACCTATAAACTAAATAACTACAGGTTAAATACACAGACATCACCTATATACTATATAACTACAGGTTAAATACACACAGTCATCACCTATATACTATATAACTACAGGTTAAATACACACAGCTATCACCTATATACTATATAACTACAGGTTAAATACACACAGACATCACCTATATACTATATAACTACAGGTTAAATACACAGACATCACCTATATACTATATAACTACAGGTTAAATACACACAGACATCACCTATATACTATATAACTACAGGTTAAATACGCACAGACATCACCTATATACTATATAACTACAGGTTAAATACACAGACATCACCTATATACTATATAACTACAGGTTAAATACACACAGACATCACCTATATACTATATAACTACAGGTTAAATACACACAAACATCACCTATATACTATATAACTACAGGTTAAATACACACAGACATCACCTATATACTATATAACAACAGGTTAAATACACACAGACATCACCTATATACTATATAACTACAGGTTAAATACACACAGACATCACCTATATACTAAATAACAGGTTAAATACACACAGACATCACCTATATACTATATAACTACAGGTTAAATACACACAAACATCACCTATATACTATATAACTACAGGTTAAATACACAAACATCACCTATATACTATATAACTACAGGTTAAATACACACAGACATCACCTATATACTATATAACTACAGGTTAAATACACAGACATCACCTATATACTATATAACTACAGGTTAAATATACACAGACATCACCTATATACTATATGAATACAGGTTAAATACACACAGTCATCACCTATATACTATATAACTACAGGTTAAATACACACAGTCATCACCTATATACTATATAACTACAGGTTAAATACACACAGACATCACCTATATACTATATAACTACAGGTTAAATATACACAAACATCACCTATATACTATATAAATACAGGTTAAATACACACAGTCATCACCTATATACTATATAACTACAGGTTAAATACACACAGTCATCACCTATATACTATATAACAACAGGTTAAATACACACAGACATAACCTATTTACTATATAACTACAGGTTAAATACACACAGTCATCACCTATATACTATATAACTACAGGTTAATTACACAGTCATCACCTATATACTATATAACTACAGGTTAAATACACACAGACATCACCTATATACTATATAACTACAGGTTAAATATACACAAACATCACCTATATACTATATAAATACAGGTTAAATACACACAGTCATCACCTATATACTATATAACTACAGGTTAAATACACACAGTCATCACCTATATACTATATAACAACAGGTTAAATACACACAGACATAACCTATTTACTATATAACTACAGGTTAAATACACACAGTCATCACCTATATACTATATAACTACAGGTTAAATACACACAGACATCACCTATATACTGTATAACTACAGGTTAAATACGCACAGTCATCACCTATATACTATATAACTACAGGTTAAATACACACAGACATCACTTATATACTATATAACTACAGGTTAAATACACACAGACATCACCTATATACTATATAACTACAGGTTAAATACGCACAGACATCACCTATATACTATATAACTACAGGTTAAATACGCACAGACATCACCTATATACTATATAACTACAGGTTAAATACGCATAGACATCACCTATATACTATATAACTACAGGTTAAATACACACAGACATCACCTATATACTATATAACTACAGGTTAAATACACACAGACATCACCTATATACTATATAACTACAGGTTAAATACACACAGACATCACTTATATACTATATAACTACAGGTTAAATACACACAGACATCACCTATATACTATATAACTACAGGTTAAATACGCACAGACATCACCTATATACTATATAACTACAGGTTAAATACACACAGACATCACCTATATACTATATAACTACAGGTTAAATACACACAGACATCACCTATATACTATATAACTACAGGTTAAATACACAGACATCACCTATATACTATACAACTACAGGTTAAATACACACAGACATCACCTATATACTATATAACTACAGGTTAAATACACACAGTCATCACCTATATACTATATAACTACAGGTTAAATACACACAGACATCACCTATATACTATACAACTACAGGTTAAATACACATAGATTTCACCTATATACTATATAACTACAGGTTAAATACACACAGACATCACCTATAAACTAAATAACTACAGGTTAAATACACAGACATCACCTATATACTATACAACTACAGGTTAAATACACATAGATTTCACCTATATACTAAATAACTACAGGTTAAATACACACAGACATCACCTATAAACTAAATAACTACAGGTTAAATACACAGACCTCACCTATATACTATACAACTACAGGTTAAATACACATAGATTTCACCTATATACTATATAACTACAGGTTAAATACACACAGACATCACCTATATACTATATAACTACAGGTTAAATACACAGACATCACCTATATACTATACAACTACAGGTTATATACTTATAGATGTCACATATAATATAAAACTAAAGGTTAAATAAAAATAGATATAATATGCACACACACACACACACACACACACACACACACACACATATTGCTTAAGAGGCTAATCAAATTGACTTTAAAATGATTTTTTTAAAATGAAAAACTTAATTAAAACTTAAGCTGTTATTCTAGTCGAAATAAAACAAATAATACCTTCTCCAAAAGAAAAACATATTATAGGAATTACTGTTAAAAATTCACGAGTCTGTTAAAGATAATTTTATGGGAAGGCTAATAATTTGGACATCTGTATATTATGTAAAAACAGACCTTTATTTTGAACGTGATTACTCTTTGCCCAACACAAATTAAATCATTTTAAGACCATAAATAAAGGTGTCAATCTAGCACACTGTATAAAAGCATGAGAGAGAGAGAGAAATGAGTCTCTGTCTGGACATTACATAAGCTGTCATTATGTGGCGTTCTTTGCTTTGGGGCTTGGGTTACATCACCGTGAACTTTGCTGTGCTGCGCTGATGTTATTTTTGGAAGCTGTGTGAAAATTGCTAATGTTGGTTATACCTGAATGGAGGAAACAAACGCCGGCTTGACTTAGCAGAGCTGAGAGAGAGAGAGAAAAAATAAAATACTAAAAATGAGGGAAGTGGGGAAAGTAAACAAGAACAAAGCCATCCGTCTTCCCGTCAGACGCTCCGGGGGAGAGAGGGAAAATGAATGCAGTTCATGTGAGGATTGTTGATGAGTTTACAGTTTTTCCTCCAGGAAGGAATGAGCGCATGCAGTCTGTAATATGAGGCTGTCGTGTAAACATCACAGGCCTTGATAATAGATCATTTCATCATGACTTCAGTCTGGATCTGCTCGCTGTTAAAGCTCCAGAACTGAATCAGGAAACTGAATCATACTTTATAACCACAGGCTGCAATAATGCCAAACACACAGGCAATCAAGATATGCGTCACAGCTCGTAAAATATGATCTGTTTGAGTCCATTAGATCATTTACAGTCAACAGCTGTGCAAACCATTTCACTTCCATATTTGACTGGGGAAAAAATGCAGGGCAGGATTTGATTATATACTGTTTATATGCATTCTGTTAGATTTACTGTCCAATATCTGTTTAAAGGAGAGAATCTTCAGCACATTTCTAATCATGATAGTTTTAATAGCTCATTTCTAATAACTGATTTATTTTCTCTTTGCCTTGATGACAGCACATAATATTAGACTAGATATTCTTCAAGACACTAGTGTTCAGCTTAAAGTGACATGTAAAGGCTTCACTAGGGTAATTAGGGTAAAGTTAGGGTAATTAGGCAAGTCATTGTATAACAGTGGTTTGTTCTGGAGACAATCCAAAACTATTATTGCTTTGGGGGGGGCTAATAATATTGACCTTAAAATGGGTTTAAAACAATTAAAACTGCTTTTATTCTTGCTGAAATAAAACTAATAAGACTTTCTTCAGATGAAAAAATATTATTGGAAATACTGTGAAAATTTCCTGAATCTGTTCAACATCATTTGGGAAATAATGAAAAAGAATAAATATTTGACAGGAGGGCAAATAATTTTGCACACAATTGTAGTTCTCATGCAACAAAAATTATAACTAAATAAAAATTTTACAATCGATAATGAAAAATGTTTAATAGAATATTAAAATTGGCATATTTAGAATGATTCTGAAAATTCAGTTTTACATTACAGCTATAAATTCTATTTGACTATATATATATTAGGCATTGGGAGGAAAACCTGAATCAAGTTTTACCTGGGTTGGAAAAGTAAAGGTTTTAAACCACAAAAATCCTCTTTCATACTGTTGCGAATAGATGCTATGCAGACAGGAGCAATTTCAAATGCAGTTTTATTATGAGAATGGTCAGACAGGCAGGGGTCAAAATACAGCATAAACAGTAGATGATCCAAGAGCGTAATCCAAAGACAGGCAAAAGTAGATCAGGCAGCAAAGAATCAAAACATGATAAACAGTCCAAAGTCAAAAACACAGAAACAAGAAACAAGGAAAAACGTAAAGACAAACACAGCTAAACAAGACTCAGCACATTCTGTGTGTTTGTGTGCTGTCAAAATAGTCCAACTGATCAGTCTTTGAGCAGCTTCAGCTGTGTAAGTGTAATCAAAGGAGACTTGGAGCAGGTGTGTGTGTGTGTGTGTGTGTGTGTTGCATGACTGGATCTTATAGACCGGGGCTGCGTCCGAAACCGCATACTTCCATACTATATAGTACGCTAAAATCAGTATGCGAGCCGAGTAGTATGTCCGAATTCTTAGAAATCGAAAATCAGTATGCGAGAAGTACCCGGACGACTTACTGCTTCCGGCGAGATTCTAGAGTGCGCATCCCATGCACGCTGCGCTATCCCATAATCCTCATGAATGGGAGTAAAACGACGCAACTGACGCAGGTAGGTCATGTGACCATGACAAAATGACGGATGTAGTACGTCCTAATTCCATTCATACTTTTCACATTCATACTGTATAGAACGTACTTTTCTAACGGCCGAGTAGTACGTTTAAATTCAAATGCAGTACCTACTGAGTAGTAGGCGGTTTCGGACGCAGCCCATATACTGGCAAAACTTGTGTTACTGGCATAAACTTGTGTTTACCAGTGATCTGTAGCTGCTAGATCGCTGGGGATCATAACACGTACTGTTCCTACAGTATATGTAGGTTTATTTTTTACGACTGTTTTATTTCGTTTTTTTTATTTACGTCTATTTTATTTATTTTTTTTATTTTTAAATTGTGAAGGAATCAGTGTTTTAGAAACTACTGAAGACAGCCAGAAGTCAGTGGTTTATTTGAACTATTTAGCCGTACATGTTTATCATTCCAACAAATTATAAACGTTTCTTAAAGCAAAATACATTCCAAAGCTGTTGTTTTTTTACCCAGACATGTTAAAAGAGCATGTTTTACAGCAGTAACCACACTACTGTGATACCCTGAACAGTTTTATCCAATGTTATCACACCATCAGAATCTGATACTGGCCCATGCCTACTATGTATTACCTATTCATATTAAAATGTAGTAATATTTCATTATATTATTGTATTGTTGTAATATAACTTGATTTGTTTTTTTATCAAGTTAAATGAAAACATCTAATTGTTTAATTATTTACATCGATAAGGTGTTATTGTGTGAGACAGATACTATTTTAAACATGGAAATGGCATGCGACTTGATTATTCATTCATTTTCTTTTCAGCTTAGTCCCTTTATTAATCTGGGGTCGCCACAGTGGAATGAACCGCCAACTTATACAGCATATTTTTACACACCGGATGCCCTTCCAGCCACAACCCATCTCAGGGAAACATCCACACACATACTCAATCACTACAAACAATTCACGTGTACCACATGTGTTTGGACTGCGGGGGAAACCGGAGCACCCGGAGGAAACACGCGTGAATGCAGGGAGAACATGCAAACTCCACACAGAAACGCCAACTGACCCAGCCGAGGCTCGAACCAGCGACCTTCTTGC
Organism: Danio rerio; assembly: GCF_052040795.2. Lineage (NCBI taxonomy): Eukaryota > Metazoa > Chordata > Actinopteri > Cypriniformes > Danionidae > Danio > Danio rerio. The sequence continues at coordinate 47,567,306 of NC_141031.1, forward strand.
TATGAGGCGACAGCACTACCTACTGCGCCACTACATGCCCGCGACTTGATTATTCATAAAAAAAATTTAAAGTCGTAACAAGGCCTGCAATCAAACAAGAAACCTGTCAAATTTACTGTAAAAACTGCTGGTTGTGGTTACCAGAATTTACCAATTATAAGTACAGGTAAAACCAATAAATATATACATTTTTAATTAATTAATTTAATTTAATAAATTTATACAGTGTTAGTACACCAATGTATTGAAATACTAAAATTAACTACTGTATGCACAGTATATCAACAAAAACTAAAAACAACCATAGTCATGAATTTACAGCTAATTTACAGTTATCCACTGTATATATTAAGCAGACTTACTGTTAACCAGGTTTTTAGTGTACAGAATGTAACTTTTTTTCCCTTTCCCACACTGAAATAAAGTTTCAATGGATTTACTAAACTTTTTAAAGTGCAAACAATTTATTAATTTATATGAGATGAATTTAAGCAAATAAAGTTGAACATTATTCAGTTGAATTTCTTTGTTTAAATTCAGCCCAAATTGTTTGCAACCACTTAAATCCAATGAATAATTTATTCAGTGCAGTTTTAAAATCACTGCAAGTGTGGAATAACATGCACAGGTGAATTGTGCATAATAATGAGCGTGCATTATAATTCTGCATGTTATTATCAGTCATTATTTCCATAGCGACGGCTCTGGGTTGTTGTTCTTCAGCAGATGCGCCGCAGCTGGAATCTCTGGTGACTCATTGGCTGCATCGCTCTGAAGTTCCAGCCTCTCTGCTGCCATGGCAACGGCAGAGTGTTTGGCAGCAGAGATGGGATGAATGCAGGATGAGGGAGAGAAGCAGCCAAGACAGAGAGAGAGAGAGAGAGAGAGAGAGAGAGAGAGAGAGAGAGAGAGAGAGATTTATGTGTGTTAATATGTTAAACACTCTGGTATGAAATGTTCACATGCTCTTATTTGGGTAACACTTTGAAATAATGGTCCATTAGTTAATGTTAGTTAATATACTTACTAACATGATCAAATTTGAAATGCTTATATTATGGTACTTATTCATCTTTGTTGTTGTTGGTTAATGTTAATTAAATGATATAACATTAGTTCATATTAACTCAGTGCATTAACTAATTTGGATCAGTTTGGATTTTAATAATGCATTAATTAATGATTAATAAATGATTTACAAGATTGTTTATTCTCAGTTTATCTTAATTAAACATTGCAACAGTCAGAAACTTTGTCTTCAGTGAGGACTCAGAGAAACTTGTTGATGCTTTTATCAGCAGCAGGGTGGATTACTGTAATGGACTCCTCATTGGCCTTCCTAGAAACACAGTTATTCAGTTGAAGCTCATCCAGAACGCTGCGGCCAGGACTCTGACCAGAAGCAGGAAATCAGAGCACATCACACCTGTCCTCAGGTCTCTACACTGGCTCCCAGTTACATTCAGAATAGATTTTACAGTATTATTACTGCCCTATAAAGCACTAAATGGCCAAGGAGCTCAATACATTACAGATTTGCTGACTGAATACAAACCCAACAGACCACACAGATCTTTAGGATCACATAAACTAGAAACTCCAAGAGTTCAGTCAGAGCAGGGTGAATCCGCCTTCAGCTACTAACAGCCCCCTCTGAGACTATTAATAAAATGTATTATTATTATTATTATTATTATTATCATATATTATTAATTTAATATGACAATATATTACATATTTTATACAGATCTAAAATATTTAGCTATGATGTATATAATATAGCAAACTAATTAAATAAATAATCTGATCCTGCGATGTGATACTTTGCGACATCGAAGCTTAAACGATATATTGTTCAATCCTACTGTGTATGGTGCTTTCTTATAATCAAACAAAATGAAGCCTTTCCACATTTGCGTGTTTCTCAGCAGTGAAGTGGTCATAGTTGGTGAAGTCAGAGCGCAGTGAATGGGAGAGTACAACAAATCCTTTATTTTACAATCCTATTAGCTGAAATAATGACACAAAAACTCCAGGATCCAGGACTTTCAGTGGAGGAAAACAGTAGTAACGGCAGCCAGAAGAGAGAATCATGTCAGATTTACTGTCCTGCCCCCGTACACAATGCATTACACACACCTCATACAAGTGGTCATTCCTTTTACAATATGCCAGGATGATATAATACACACATAAATATATTTAAATGTTCACACGTTATTGAAAAAATTAAATTAAAAAAAAATAAATCACAGATTTAAGATGCTGATGACCCCTAAATGTGTCATGAAAAGGTGAAATTTGGTGTTAAACTTTCTCTATTATAAGAGAGAGACTCTGCACGCTCGCAGTATTTGGCGTAAATCCACCGTAACTATTATGCAGAGACAGAAATGAGGCTGTTGGCGGGACACCAGGTCTCGGAGAACAAAGATGTGTGTGCTTCTAACGCCGACAACTGGGATTTCTTGGCAAAGCATACGTTTTCCCATCAACCTTTGCCTTGGAAGCGCGCCACTCCAGTTTCCAGACCTGCAAAGAGGATTAGAGAGAGAGAGAGTCAGACAGAAAAACAGAGCATGATTCAATCTCCAGCTACAACTCTTTAACCAAAAATGCACCTCACTAAAAAACCAGGGTGAAAGTTCCTGGCCTTTTTGAATATATTTATTATGTGTTATTATTTGTGTTTATTGCTGATTATTGGGTTCATAATTTGATTTGCTGTTGTATGCTTATTATTGTGCTGTTATTAATGGATACTCCATCAGCTGTTTTAGTTTCTGTCAGCTTTGTGTTTTTGACTGTTTGACGCCGTCTTTTGTCTGAACATTATCTAAGTTAGTGTATACTCCATCAGCTGTTTTAGTTTCTGTTGTGTTTTTGACTGTTTGTCTCCATCTAGTGTCTGAATAATGTGCAGGTTAGTGTATACTCCATCAGCTGTTTTCATTCTGTCAGCTTTGACTGTTTGTCTCCATCTAGTGTCTGAATAGTGCGCAGGTTAGTGTATACTCCATCAGCTGTTTTTAAATTACAGTACAAACAAATGGGTGCCTGTAACGTTTGTCTTGTTTTACAGAATTATATATATATATATATATATATATATATATATATATATATATATATATATACACATAATTTCTATACAAATATTGGTTAAAAATACTAAAAGCCGTATTAAAGTAACTTTTCAACTGTCGACTTTTGATACTGGAAATCTAACTCTATATTTTTATCTCTATTTTAATATACTGTTTGGGCGAGGCAGTGGTGCAGTAGGTAGTGCTGTCAACTCACAGCAAGAAGGTTGCTGGGTCCGTGGTTCGAGCCTCGGCTCAGTTGGCGTTTCTGTGTGGAGTTTGCATATTCTCCCTGCCTTCGTGTGGGTTTCCTCCGGGTGCTCCGGTTTCCCCCACAGTCCAAACACATGCAGTACAGGTGAACTGGGTAGGCTAAATTGTCCGTAGTGTATGAGTGTGTGTGTGAATGTGTTTGTGGATGTTTCCCAGAGACGGGTTGCGGCTGGTAGGGCACCCGCTGTGTAAAAACTTGCTGGATAAGTTGGCGGTTCATTCCGCTGGGGTGACCCCAAGCCGACTAAGCCGACAAGAAAATGAATGAATGAATAATATACTATTTTTATTATTTTATTGTTATACAAAATAGATTTAGTATAGTGAGTTTGTAGGAAAAATACCCTGAAGTGAATGAGTTAAAAACGCAACTCTTCTTATACACTTTAAAAATAAAGTCAACAGCATGCAACAAATGCAGCCGCATGTCATCAGGGCCCAGATTTGTGCGAGAGACATCCTTTGCATTGATCTTTGCTTCAGCCTGTTGTACATCTCTTCTCCAGCGCTGTGTGTTTGTGTGCTGATTACTCTGAGAGAAATATTTATTTCTGTGCCGCCCTTCAGCAGCGTTCAATCAAGGTGATGTGGAGATTTACTGCATGCACACTCAGCAGGCGTGCGGAAATCCAGTGCATGCTTTTCAATCACATTAAATCAAAGGCTTTCCAGCTTGTGAGCGGCTAAATAGCACGCCTCGTGCATTCAGACAAGAACCAAAAGCGTGGCAACACGGGCTGCGCTATGTTCCCTGTGAATCGGCCTCCGTATTTCACCATGCGGGAGGCCCGCTGACATGAAAAGGGAATGCGACCAAAACATTGTAAACAGGAAGTGGTTAGTCACACAGGCTATCCAGATAAGGCCATGGTCGTCATGGTTACACCTTCCTGTGTGGCAAGCCAACCAATCAGAGACCAGACTCTCACTGGGCAAGAGGTAATGTTCACAACATTAGCAGAACATGCAATTACATCACTGATTAAGTTGATCTGCGTGTACGTGCGGCTCAGATTCTGCCTCTGTGTGAATGCAGAACATCAGTTAATAGAAGCGCTCGCTCAGATTAAGCTGTTCACATTAGGGTTATTTTTTAATAATTCGCCATTCGGCACACAGCACGCACCTTTCCTGTGGACCAGAAGATTAAATTGAGAACGCTTAATTGGAAAATGTGCTGTTTAAATATTAAACGGCTTCAACACATCAAAGCGTGCTGTACAAAGCTTTTTGTTTAATTATTAAAGTGTGTGTGTGTGTGTGTGTTTGTGTGTGTGCGTGTGTGTGTGTGTGTGTGTGTGTGTGTGTGTGTGTGTGTGTGTGTGTGTGTGTGTGTGTGTGTGTGTGTGTCTGTGTGTGTGTGTGTGTGTGTGTGTGTGTGTGTGTGTGTGTGTGTGACACAGAGCAGGGTCTGTAAGCTTCACTTCCTGAGCCCAAGTTCAACCTTCAAAGTCAAATCATTCACAAAATGTCTGCTGTCAGCTCCAGCATGACCAAAATACTATAGTAAAAAATACTATAGTAAAAAATACTAAATAAAATACAAAAATAAAATACTAACGTAAATACTATATACGTAAATACTTGATTTAATCTGCTGTTGCAATTCTACGGATGCTATGGTAACACGAAAACTATAGTAATATAAACAAAGTAGTTTTCTCCAACTATGTGCTACAATACACCAGTTTACTGTAGTAAAAACTAAAGTATACTACAAAATTATCACAGTTTATCAGTTCACTAAAGTTAATACTACATTCCGTTGTTGTGGGTTATATACAGTGCTCAGCATATATGAGTTCACCCCTCACTAATCTCTCTTTTAAACTCATATTCTTAATAGGAAGCTCTACAATATTATATTTGTGCATGTACATTAGATTAGTCAGTACTGAAGCCAAATCTGGAGCTCATCTAACAAAATAGCTTACAATAACACTCCAAAAACCAGTACAGCCACATTTATATGTTAGAGAAAAATATTAAATACAAATAAAAAAAAGAAGAAAATCAAGAGAAGAAAAAAGGTTGAAAAAATGTAGTTTTTTTTTGTAGCTTTTTTGTAGCTTAATTTTTTTCAATATTTTGCTTGAGTTTAATAGTATTATCTTTTAATTTCTGAATATGTTTGGTGATTAAAATATGATTTTAATAAATATATCTTTTTATTAAATCTGTTTTGTTTAAATGCACCAAAATACAGTGACTATATTCACTGAGAAATGGAGGAAAATGTTCATTTTCAAAATAGGCTGTACTGAATGCTGAGCACTGTACAATATGAAACACTTTACTATAGTATGGTTTAAAAACACTATAGTGTTTACTGTAAATTACTATAGTACTTTTGCATATGAAAAATGAGTACGGATGGCGTCTACAAAGGATATCAATAAAATATCATTTTTTAAAATTATTTTATTTTTTAGGCTTTGTTTAAATGCCATAACATGAAAACGTACTACAGTAATTTAATGTACATGACACAAAGTTTGTGAGGCGTACTATAGTAAAATACTTGAATTAAGCTGTCAACAACTATTGTAATTAATCTGTTGTGGTAATTCTACAGTTGCTAGGGTAACATAACAACTATAGTAATTGAAGTTGCAGTGATTCTATAGTTGCTATGGTAACACAACTATAATAATTAATCTGTTGTGGTGATTCTGCAGTTGCTATGGTAGCACATCAACAATAGTAATTAATTTGTCGTGGGGATTCAACAGCTGCTATGGTAACACAACAACTATGGTATTTAATCTGTCAAGGTGATTCTATAGTTGCTATGGTAACATCCATTATAGTAATTGATCTGTCGCTGTGGTTCTACAGTTGCTATGGTAACACAACCACTATAGTAATTGATCTGTTGTGGTGATTCTACAGTTGCTATGGTAACACATCTACTATAGTAATTGATCTGTCGTGGTGATTCAGCAGTTGATATGATAACACATCCATTAAAGTAATTAATCTGTCGTGGTGATTCTACAGTTGCTATGGTAACACATCTACTATAGTAATTGATCTGTCGTGGTGATTCATTAGTTGCTATGGTAACACATCCACCATAGTAATTCATCTGTCGTGGTGTATGTACAGTTGCTAGCGTAACACAACAACTACAGTAATATAAACAAATGACCCAATACTGTAGTTTTCTATTATACTACTATATGACATGCTATATTAAACCACGATACACCTCAGATTACTGTAGTAAAAAGTAAACTACGATATTTATTAGTTTATTAGTTAAATAGTTAATATTCAATTCAATTTAATAATACTACACTAGGACTAAATAACAATGAGTTGACAATATACAATATAATGGACTTCAGTACAGTTCAACAACACTATAGTATTTACGATAAATGATATGTAGGCTTGTTATCTTGGAGTCTGGCCAGAGTTACATTAAGCTCAAATCCCCCAATCCAGGCGTGTTTTGTCTGAGTTTTCCGATGGCTGAGATCATCTATATTGTCTTTCTCAGTGTCGAAGCCAATCTCTGCAGTCTGGATGAGTTCAGCTCCTCCCATGTGACTCAGTTAAAGCAGGACACACTCGCTCATTCTGTCAGAGGAAAAGATCCGTCTGGCCCACAATTCCCGGAAAACCTCAGAAGGGGCTTATTAAAGCCTGTGCAACGCTGAATTGGATTTCTGCTCTCTTTTCCTTTTGCTGATGTAGTACCTGTGGGGGAAAAAAACTAACAACATTGGACACTAGTAATTTTAATGATTTAGAATCTTAAATAATCACATGACATGTTTATTTGGAGTGGATTAATACAATGCAATATGCCTTTCTTTCTTTAGAGTTTTAGTCTTCTTTATCATCAAATATCTCAAAACTCTTAAATCAAGAAGCATTTTCTAGACAAGCCAAAATTATTCTGTTTTCCAGAAATAATTGGCCAAAATGAAATTAGTTTTTCCTTAAAACAAGCAAAACAATCTGATTATTTAGCTTGTTTTAAGGAAATACGCACTTCATTTAGGCTAATTATTGCTGAAAATACACTGTGTTTTGCTCGTTTATAAAATTCTTCTTGATTTAGGAGTTTTTAGACTATTTGGAAATGTTATGAGTTTTAGTATTGACCGAATGGGATCCCGGTGCCAATTTTAATATTGTTATGAGTCATTAATATATATATATATATATATATATATATATGTTTGTCTTTACCTACAGCGGTACAAGCTGAATATGTCAATAATATTAAATATTAATGACGCTCCTAAAAAAAATCTGACTGCATAATGACACTTTGAATAAGACATTTAAATGACAAATACAGTTTAAAAAGTGACCAGAAAAATATCCATGACTGAATTATGATCTTTATTATATACAGTCATGTTTATGACAGATCTATGACAAGTTTTGCTGTGTTGGTAATGCCATGACAAAGACAAAAACAGATTGAGATGTATTTATGTCTTGTTGTCATAACAAATATGTCATCTTTCCATTTAAAATGATATCACTGTGCTACCCTGCTGAAAAATCCAGCTTAAACCAGCCTAGGCTGGTTGGCTGGTTTTAGCTGGTTGACCAGGCTGGTTTTAGAGGGGTTTTGGCCACTTCCAGGCTGGTTTCCAGCCATTTTCAGCCTGGTCTTAGCTGGTCAGGCTGGGAGATGACCAGCTAAAACCAGCTTGACCAGCCTAGCCAAGCTGGGATTCCAGCCAAAACCAGCTATATCCAGCTTAACCTGGCTGGTCAAGCTGGTTTTATTTGGATTTGGCTGGTCATTTTCCAGCCTGACCAGCTAAGACCAGGCTGAAAATGGCTGGAAACCAGCCTGGAAATGGACAAACCCCCTCTAAAACCAGGCTGGTCAACCAGCCAACCAGCCTAGCCTGGTTTAACCTGTATTTTTCAGCAGGGTAATGACACTTAATAACGGTCATAAGCATACATTCTCATTCATGACATGATTATAAAGCCTTCCTGACCATCTTGAAGTAAACACCCCTTTAACTAAAATACTACCAAATGTCTATATTTTATTGTTTAGTTTTTGATGGCATCAACAATAGTTTGACCTACAGTAGTAAACTGTGTCACTCCTCCATCAAATCCCTGTTCTAGTAAACCACACGCCTGCTGCTCGTCTACACGCAATATCCCTGTAAAGTAGATTGTGCAACATAGAGCGGATTCACAAGACGCCAGAAATAAAATCAAGGTAACTAGGGGTGAGTTTCTCCAGACGGGGCCGAAGGTGAGGGACGTTCCAATCCTACTAAACCAGCTTAACTAATAGCCTTAAGAGGAGGGGAGGGCTTACCTAGAAAACAGGTTGGCATGACAACAAGGGAAAGCCTGCGTAAAGGTCTGAGCCGAGAGAGAAAATGCCAGTAAGCAACATGTGCTCTAATCTGGCGTGTTAGTCACTGGAGAGGATTACGTCTGACTGTGGCGAGCGCAGAAAGTGTTTATGCTGCACTTTGAAGCCATAATAACACAGAACAATGTGTTCCATTATAAAGCAGAAATGGCTAACATTGTTTAGTGTGCAGTCGTACACATTCCCCGCTGCTGCTGCTGACTATGCGGAACTGAAACGCATGTCGTAATGCATGAGCTTAATAATGTTAGGCGTTCAGAAAAGTGTTGCATCACATTGTGAAACCCGTGCTGCAGTTTGCATGTACAGTATTGATGGCGGTCAGGAAGGGGTGTGGGGTGAAACTGTGAGATAAGATGAAAGCAACACATCAAGTGAATCTCTATTACATTAGCTATGTTTACTTTCACGGTAACACTTTACAATAAGGTTCATTAGTTAATGCATTTACTAACATAAGCTAATTATGAACAACACATGTACAGCATTTATTAATCCTAATTGAACATTTACTAATGCATTATTAACATTTAAGTCCATGCTTGTAACATTAGTTAATGCACCATGAGTTAACATGAACTAACAATGAACTATTGTATTTTCATTAACTAATGTTAACTAACATGAACAAATACAGCAGTAAATGTATTGTTCATTGTTTGTTCATGTTAGTAAATGCATTAATTAACATTAACTAATGCAGGGGTTCCCAAACTTTTCAGCCCGCGACCCCCAAAATAACAATGCAAGTGACTCGCGACCCCCAATATCCTCTGAGGTGGTTATAAATACAGAAACCTTGCATGCAATGACGCAGACACACCAATTAAACTTGTGTCAGTGCTTTAAATGTGCCAGAAAGTATAACCTGATGTTATAAAATCAAAATGCATCTGACGCTATTGCTGCCTTTAATATAATGTAATTACCCCAGGGGTCGCAATTCAATAGAACTAGTAACTATAAGCTACTATAGTAACTATATAATATATAGTAACTATTAACGACTATTTTTATTTTCAGTATAGTTATGGATAAAATATGTTAATTCTTATGGTTTAATAAAAATAAATAGATTTTTGGAAATCACCAGGCGACCCCCCTTCATTGCCCCGCGACCCCTCGGGGGGTCCCGACCCCCACTTTGAGAACCACTGAACTAATGAACCTTATTGTAAAGTGTGACCACTTTCACTTATGTACATTTTGGATTATTGCATTAAAAAATGTGCAATGGAAACACAAAGATGTGCTATGTTTTGAAAATGTGCTTAAAAACATGAGTTGAGCTGTGTCTCATTTCAGAGGCTGCATCCTCCAAAGAGTGCAGACTTTAACGGTGAGTCCTTCGAAGTCCACACAGGCCGAACGAGCGTTTTATAATCAGACGCTCTAGCCTACAGAGGACAGATCTCGTAACCTAGCAACCGTAATAGCTGCCGTTAATAAGTGGTAATGAAATTGTGATTACTTTTTTTTTCCGAAGTGATTTTAAAACCTATTGTAAGCGATTTAAAGGTTTACAGAAGCTAGAAATGTATTTCCTTTGATCCATACATGTACACTCAAACATGTAAACTGTCTATAAAATCACTTTTTCGTAGGATTTGTCATACTCATTTTGTTTTTTAACATGCGTCTTCATATCCATGTAAAATAAAGCTAATTCATACATTTAAACCGGGGGTTTCTTTTAAAAGCGTGCAATGAATCTTGGGTCGTTCGAAGGATCCACCGGTTGTATCCTTTATTACCTGGGAAGCGAAGAACGCATTTGGAGGCTGGGTTTGAAGGAGCCTTCGAATTTTTTTGAAATGACACAGCCTTCGTCGCGCCTCTGACTCAGCGCACTTCAAATGCATCCTTCTGAGGGTGCAGCCTCTGAAACGAGACACAGCTTTGGATACATCTTTATATATGATAAGAAAAAATTTGCATAAACTACCATGGAAAAACACATTTAGTGAATAAACTGATGTGGTTTAGTTTTTGCCAGATGATTTGACATATAAATGTTTGTGTGAGGGTCTTTGAGTCTTTAATGTTGGTCTGCAGCCCTCCATGTCTCCAGCTTTACATTGTAAAACATCTGAAATGTTGTTGTGCTGATTTTAAAAGGCTTCAGTCCTCCGTCAGTCCGTCATCACAGTGCTTCAGTATTCTTCTTCTATTATTCCCTCCAGAACTGTCTTGAGCATCAGTCTGCGCTCCCGTCTCAAGCCTCCAAAAGCCACCGGGTTCATTGCGTTTGGTCTTCGTCTTCTGAGGCGCAGCTCATTTATTAGAGGAGAACAAACACCACAGTGGAGAATCCCAACAGTGCAGCAAACTACAGGTGGAAACGTTGCTTTATTCACAAATTATATCTCATCACACCTATTTTTATCATCACAATGCATTAAAACAATGACTTTTTGGATGCACACTGCAATTTATTCTGTAAATGCATTTCCAGCTTAGTTTATGCACATTTTTTGTGTGCATTTTTAATGCGATATTTCTAAATGCACATAAAAAATAGTGGATGTAAACATCTTTGTTCCCAAAAGTATTCAGAATATGTTGTTTTGTGATCAACAGAAGAAATCTATTCATTCTAGAAGCACTTGAGGGTGAGTAAATGATGAGGAAATGTTCGTTTTTGGTCAACGATCTTGGTTTTATGGTAATGGAGATTATGCTTGATGTGTTGCTTTCATCTCAAACTAGTTTTGGTTTGAACACACTCCTCCTTCCTGACCACCTGCCATAAATTCTGCTGTCAAAACAGCAATGCAAAAAAGCCGTAATGATCATGTTTCTGGGCTGCACCCAACGTGCACTCGCTGTCAGCGTGTTTTCTGGCTTTGCAGCGACTCGTCCAGCAGAGCATGTTCACAGATCTCTGGCCGTCTGCCAGTAGGGTTGGTTTGTTTTTCCACGGATGGGTGAGGTACGTGCCTAACTCTCTTACTTCCTCATGAGTGCCTGCAAAAACAAGTCCCACTCGGTGCCTGCGGCTCCCGAATCGCCTCGCCCGAGAAAATCAGCTTTGTGTGCTGATCGGAAAGACATTCAGGCAGACGGAAAAACTGCGTATCGCTTTAATTCTTACTGTGTTGACACAATTCCCTATTTCATTAATAAAAACATTTCCAATCTACATTTTTGCACATGTATTATTCTATTGTAAATTTGGAAATAAAACAAGATGATTGGTGTAACCGTTTAAAGGGATAGATCACCTAATAAAGGAATATTTCTGTACTGTTTACTCACACTCAAATGATTTATAACTTTGAACTCAAAACAAGATATTCTGAAGAATGCTGAATGAAAATATGCCATGGTTGGAGGCAAAAATACCAATGATTCTCTTCCAAAACTGTTGAACAGAAGACAGAAAGGCTCAAACAGGTTTGGAACAGATGTAAATGATGACAGAATTTATTTTTGTGTGCGCTACCTCTTTAACAGTTAATAAAATGGTAGGGATTCTTAAATAAATGGATCAGTATTATTATTATATATCAATTGACTGCCAATTTAAGAGTGAAAATCCATTTACAAGATATTTTAAGTCCAACTGCTGTGTTCCCAAATGTTAAAACACTTTCATTTTGCTGCACACTATGACCCACATGTATCCGAGGTGAAGTGATTGCCTAACTCGCTTTCAGTCATGAGTCACATATAAACGGATGACAAAAAAAAGAATTTGGAAATGCAGAACCACGTGGTCTAGACTCGTTGTCTTCGCTGTGGGACTTTCCATAATTTTGCCTGCCATCATGAATCACATGCTCTTCTTGGCAGGCTTGAATCAGGCTTTGAGGCTGAACGAAGTCCAGTTCTGATGAATAATCTACCAGTGCAGATATTCCAGACGCAAAACGGCTCCCAAGTGCACTACTGCTGGAATGATTAAAAACTCCATCGAAAGCTGCTGTAATTTCTCTAAACCGCGTCCGAGTCGAAGCCTTATTGCAGCAGTTGTGTTGTTTTATGTGTTTGGGGTTATGGAAGAGTTAAAGGGATGCGGTGGTGCGTGACGTTGCGTTGGCAGCAGCGCTGGAATGTGGAACTCAGAGGGTTCTAAGATCACATTTACACACAGCCCTCAGTAGTGCACTTTAAGCAGCTTTGGTAAATGGGTCAATACTGTTTTGCAGGTCCTGTGAACTGCGGAGCCTTAAAAAGTGATTAAACTTGATTTTTTTAAACAATAACATTAAATCTAAATAAAGATCTGAGGTTAGATATTGCTCAGCAAGGGATTTACAGATGACTGCAGATAATGGGAATACCTCATGTAAAAATGAAAACTCCTGTCATCATTTACTCTGCCTTCTTTCCCACTTTTATTTGTTGTTGATCACAGGAGAAGATATTTTGGAGCATGCTGTAAACCTCTAACTATTGACTTCCATATTTGTTTATTCCTACTATGGAAATCAATGGTTTCAGGTTTTCAGCTTACTTCAAAATATAATATTTGGTGTTTGGAAACTCATAAAGGTTTTGGTTCACTTTACTGTGAACTGTACTTCTGATGTTAGCCTATTCAACATTTTTATACGAGTATATAAAATATATTAAACCCGTTTCAGACATGGATGTGATGTATGGGAGTGACAAATCAAGTAATACCTGAAAACACAAATCCTTTTTAAAGTACTTGTGCAGTTGATTCACATGATTTTTGTAATCGGATGATATTGGAAGAACTTTAAAATTAACCATCCACTTTAAAACTCGTGAGGGAAAATCCTGAGATCAATAACCCATTCAACAATTCTGTCACAGATTTAATTTTGGGCTGTAAATCGTTTAAACTTAAGTAATCTAACGCGCAAATTACGTTTATATTCATCGCACAGCAACTCGGTGGAAAAAGCACACTTTCTGAGGTATTTTCCACCTTTTTGGTCGATGTTTTTGATGTCTCTTCAGTTCAGCCTCGTCGAATGACGACTGCAAAAATTACGCTCTCATTCAGCGTGAGGAGGGAGCAGCGCGCGTGCGCAGAGCGAGTTGTCGAAGAATCAAGTAAATACAAGCAGCGCGGTGACGTCACCGCTCCCACACCGAGAGCTCGCGGGCTGGAGCGCACACTGCCATGAACTTCGGAGCGTAACTTCGCCGTTTTTCTCGCTTTTCGGACGGGCTGGGAAACTACGACCATATATATTCTTTTTACCTCATCAGCACGAGCAGCATTTGGAGAAATTAGTTGCAACATTTGTGCCGTTTCCCCGTGTTCAGCAGCATGTCGTCTGCGGCGGTCGCTGCCTCGCGCAGGCAGTCGTGTTATTTGTGCGATCTGCCCCGCATGCCGTGGGCGATGATCTGGGATTTTACCGAGCCCGTGTGTCGCGGGTGCGTCAACTACGAGGGAGCCGACCGGATTGAATTTGTGATCGAAACCGCACGGCAGCTAAAGCGCGCGCACGGCTTTCAGGAGGGCAGATCACCGGGTCCGGTGGGCAAACCGGGCAAGGACATGCAGTCCATCAATCACGCGGAACCGGGCTCTCGTCCTCCGCAGCCGCTGGATCGGTACCCGTTAACGTCAGACAGACCTCCTAGACTAGGTGCGGAGTACCAACGCCAGGCGAATGGGATCCCGGTGCCAAACGGGTTTCCGAAGCCCGACGAACCCCCGGAGTTGAACCGACAAAGCCCGAACCCACGTCGGACCGGAGCCATTCCACCCAACCTGGTGCCGCTGGTGAACGGGAGCATGCCGCCGGTGCACGCGCTCAACGGGAGATCCGTGCAGATGGGCATCCCCCCGGGCGCGCTGGCGGAGCATGTGGGCAAGCGAGCGGACGACATGAAGGACAAACACCGGGCCGACAGCATGAGCGACCCGAGCGACGGACACAAGCGGGTGGATGAGTGGACGCAGAAGGGCAAGACGGTGCGGGAGATGATGACGCTGCAGACGCTCGACTCCCGGTTCAAGAAGGAGCACGCGCCGCTGCCGCACAGGATGAGCTACGAGAGCAGCTCCGGTGCCTTAAAAACAGGTACGGGTCACGCTTCACGCGCAGTGTGTGTGGCTGGGATGATTATGGAATTTAATGAAACATCCCAGATTGTAATCTTGTGTAGGAAACACAGCAAGTCTGCGTTTGTTATCAGCATTCAACCTGTAGAACAGTCTAACAAACAGCACGTGCTCTTGAGTTTATTATCCATTTTAAAATCAAATCAAGTTCATTATAAAGCACAATAAAAGCAGCAGTAGTGGATGTCTGTTGAGAAAACAAATCAGAACACAGATGTAAGTGACTGCAGTGCATTTAAAGAACACAAAGACAGCAGAAAGACACTGATTAATAGCAATCTTCAATACATTATGGACCGGTTTAATCGTCAACTATGTGAAAACATCCTGTAAGACATTAACATCTCATTTATGCATGCATTAATGTATGTTGTTCACACTCATATTTAATAATTGTGTCAAACTTTGCTGTAATCTGCCATATAATATATTTTCTGTTTAAACACGTAAAACATCAGAGCGTGTTCTCAAACTTTAGATTTCAGGTGCACATTTGAATATTTATGTAGTCCTTAAAATAATTTTACATCAGGAAGAATCAAATTGTGAAAATCAGTCATGCATTAGTGCTTAAACCCATATCAAACTCAAGAGCATGTGTAGATTTTGCTCACACTCATGCTGTGTTAAGTCTTCAGCGTAAATTGACATGTCAGAACAGGCAAACTGTCAAACTCACACATGCATCAGCATCCAAAACCATATAAATCTCCAGAGCATGCTTCAAAACTTCAGAATGAACATGCATACTTGTATATATATTTAATTCCTCATATAATTGGACATGTCAGAACATGCAAACCATCAGAGCATGTTTAGCTCAGCTCCAAATAAAGCAGCAGAGAGCGCATGTTCTCATCACAACTCCACTCCATCTTGACATTGTTTATTCCTGCACGCAGACTTCAAAGCATGCTTCGAGACTCAAGATGGTGCATTCATAATACTGTGCTTTGCCATTTCATCATCCGGGCATTTACACATGCCACATTTCCTTTAGAGCCAACAGAAAGTAGAGCCAACAACAGGTTACGCATGAAGCGTCGCTGCAGAGCATGTCGTCTCTAAGTCTAAGAGTGTTTATCTCTCTCTCTCTCTCTCTCTCTCTCTGCAGACCGCGGTAAGCACTCTCGGGGAATTAAAAGGAAAACCTCTCCTGAGCCAGACGGGGAGGGCATCGCTGTTAAACTAAACGGCGAGGGTCAACCATGGCTGCCGTCTCCTTCAGAAGTGCTCAAGATGCCGTCTGCCGCCCTGCCAGGATTCGCAGCGGCTCCGCCGTCCACCATTTCCCCACATTCGCGCACTACACCACCAGAAGCGGCCACCGCCGTGCAGAACAGCCAATCGCCGATGGCTGCGCTCATATTGGCGGCGGATAACGCTGGCACAGGTTCACCGAAAGACGCCGGTAATCAGGTGCACTCCACGACCACATCGGCCGCAGGACGGCGAAACAGCGGAAGCCCGCAATCGCCCTCTGCTGGACAAAGGAGACCCGCTTTGGGTGCAACAGGCACCGCACACATCCCAGGCATGGACCCGCAGGCCGGGCACCCGCAGAGCATTCCTGACTCCTCCGTGCCGCCTAGCAGCGTGCCGTTGTGCTGCACTTTGTGCCACGAGCGTCTCGAGGACACGCATTTCGTCCAGTGCCCGTCTGTGCCGTCGCACAAGTTCTGTTTTCCGTGTTCCCGCGAGAGCATCAAACAGCAGGGGGCGACAGGCGAGGTTTACTGCCCGAGTGGAGAAAAATGCCCGCTGGTTGGTTCCAACGTGCCCTGGGCGTTCATGCAAGGCGAAATAGCCACCATTCTGGCTGGAGACGTAAAGGTTAAAAAGGAGCGGGACCCTTGATTGTTTATTTTTATTAATTTTTTTTCGTAATTTCAACACCAATCACAACGCATACCATCCAAAACGTGAACTAACAGACTTGTATATAAGACCTTAAGGGGAACTGTACACTTGGGTAAACATGGCTGTATAATTTTATTTTGATTCTCTTTCTTTTTGAATACATTGTGTTTCTATATTCTCTTTTTGAAGCTAAAACGGTATGTACACACACACACACACACACACACACTAAACAGATTCCGTGTCCTCCCTCATTCAGCGAGCGAACGCTCAGTTGGTGTACTCGTAGAACTGGTGGCAGTCCATGTTTAAACACAGAATGTGACTAATACTCTTTAAGCACTTGGCGAACTGAATCTGCTTTTAGCTGTATTGTATGCACTTGTTTAAAAAAATTGCCAAATACAATTTCTGACCTTGTAATAACAATGTGACGTGTCTGTGGTTGGCTTATTGTCTGGCCTCGCTGAATCATGCGGCGGATGATGCAACAGCCTCATTGAGTGAGTGCGAACAGAGGAGGAAAAAAAGTCTTGCTTTCCATCCCAGTGCATTCTGGGAGTCCACTCCCTCAATAATAGTAACTGATATATCAAGTATTTTGCAAAGCTGTAAGGTAACCGGAGAACGCATGCATACGGAAGAGCATCTCTCGTGTTTTTCCTGCTTAACATGCGAGCTGTGACTTGTTCGGCACATTGTTTTCAGGCTCCATGTGGAGCAACCTAATGCTGCGTGCAAGACGACACTCCACGCTATTTTTATTCACATGCTGGGAGTTAAGAGCTCGTAAACAATCTCTCCTTTAGCCTTTTTTGGTGCATAAAGACCCACGACGCTTGTCGATAACTCATGCTGTTTGACACTTTACAATACGGTTTCATTAGTTAATGTATTCACTAACGTGATCTACACCAGTACAGCATTCATTAATCACAGTTGAACATTTACTAATGCATTATTAACATCAACAGTTGAGCTTGTTAGCGTTAGTCAATGCACTGTGAGTTAACAACAAACAATGAACGACTTTATTTTCATTAAGCTTGAGTAAATGCTGTATTAAATGTGTTGTTCATTGCTTATTAATGCCAGTAAATACATTAACTAACATGGTAACACCTTAGTTTAGGATTCATTGTATTAACAAACCATTATCTAACACTACTAGTTTAATACTACTAGTTTAATACTAACTACTAGTTAGCTGTTTATTATTAGACCATTTCGAGGGATGTAAACAAAAACAATGGTCCCAGCGAGTTTCCCGTTTTACATTTGTTAATTTCTATACCTTCCGAGAATCCAAAAAGAGCCACATATTGATAAATAATGTTATGAGAGCTGTTTTAACATTTAGCTATAATTTAATTACCTCTTGTTACAGTTATGAAATAGTTTGATGTCCATGGGCCAATGACATGACCACATTGAAATGCTGTATAGTTAGTAATGCAGAGGTTCTGTGTTGGGTTAGGATTCACTGTATTAACAGACCATTATCCAACACTACTAGATTATTACTACTAGTTTAATACTAACTACTAGTTAGCTGTTTATTAGTAGTTAATAATGCAGAGGTTAGGTGTTGGGTAGGATTATGGATGTAAAATAAGATTATACTTTATAGCTACTATTATGAACAGTTCATATTTTAGTAATATGCAGGTAATAATCCATTAGTAAATGGCATGAATTGTGACGTAACCTAAAGTGTTACTATTAAAATTAGCTAATACAACTTATACAACTATTTGATGCTATTAATGGAGTGTGTTAGTAAACATTGAACTCGATTTTCTCTTCTTTTTGCCATTGCTCATGGTGTAAGCCTACAGTAAACAGTCAGTAATAGACAGAAACTCTTTGTTTTTTCCACATAAATCGGCTTTTGTTCTGTTTAATCAAATGGAACTCTTGAAAATGATTAATATATTGGAAACCATCAGCTTAAAAGGCGAGCGCTGGCCGTCTGACTCTATCCTCAGAGCTGTGGCGTAGCATATGCTTAATAAAATGTGGCAGATCACGTGACTGTGCTGGAATTCCTGAGTCACGCTCGGCCGCCCGCCTCTCTCTCTCTCTCTCTCTCTCTCTCTCTCTCTCTCTGTCTCTCCCTCTCTCTCTCTCTCTCTCTCTCTCTGCACTGAAATGAATGAGATCTGTGTTCTTACATCAGTCACATGTGCTGCTGTTAACCCTTTCACAACCAACATGACCTGCAAAACAGCTTTCAGGCTTCTTACTGGTGCTGGAAATCCTTTAAAAAGCTTGATATTAGTCCCGTATCTTCTGAATCATAGGTGTTTTGGGTTTATTTATGGTGGTGAATTGCATTATGGGCCGTTGATCTCTGCTCTGTCCACTTTTGATGCTGAAAAATCAAGTCTACCGTTTAACAAAGTGCCATTTATTAGCATCAGTTTGAAGTAATATAATGTATAAGAAGTTATATCAGAGTAATAAGTCTGTATAAAATAACTGAAAACGTGCTGCAGTTTATTATGAGGTGTTCGTAGCGTAATGTACAACACCAACACAGACAATACAGCACTGCAGACGACTAAACATGATCACTGTTTTCAACTTTTCAAGGTTAAAATTAACATTAATAAGCAGTAAACATAATAATAGGCATGTAATAAGCCAGTAGTGAATGCTGTGAGTTGTGTCGTGTTCTCTTAATACACTTCATTAAACATGCACACAGAGACGTCACCTATATGCTATAAAGCTGAAGCTTAAATGCTTATATATACAATAACTTATATTTGATTGTAACGTATAATTAGGGCTAGACGGAATCTGCAGACATCTTTTGCTATTTCTGCAGAGTTTTGTGAAACATCTGCGGATTTATGCAGAATTATTTGGGGAGTATCGTAAGTAAAAACTCTATGTGAATTAAAAATAACACCTTTTTAACTTTTGTGAAATGTTTACAATGCAAATCCATCTTAATTATTTGGTTAACAAAGCAAGTCTCTCATATAATA
Organism: Danio rerio; assembly: GCF_052040795.2. Taxonomy (NCBI): domain Eukaryota; kingdom Metazoa; phylum Chordata; class Actinopteri; order Cypriniformes; family Danionidae; genus Danio; species Danio rerio. Next base: position 47,586,944 of record NC_141031.1, read on the forward strand.
TCTACTAAAATTAATTTAATAACTGAATAAGTATACATTTGTTTACATTTGCAAGTAAATAAATAGACTCAATGAAGGGCTATAAACCCGCAGATTTCTGCGCTCGCTGATTCCATGTGGGTCTCGCTATTAGTGGTGTCAATAGAATTGTTTATTCGGTGCACCACGATGCAGACGGGGACAATTAGATATCAGTTCAGTAACGGATAACCGGTTATTACGTACTGGCGTCATTTAACTCCTATGCACGCTGTCGCAGCAGAATACTAGTGCTTGAGAAGCTAGAGAAGTTGTAATATTACCGGAAATTTGCCGGAATGTTGCACTGTATAACACAGAATGAAGATTGCCGGAAAGAGCGCGTGCATGTGCTGACGTGAGACGTCTACTTTAGCCGATCAGAACAGTCAGACACATTTACGTCCGCACAGTTTAGGAAAATAAAAGCTTTTGAATATTTTTCCAGACACATTTAGCTGCTAGAAATTAGTCAGATAACATTTATATGTTCATCTTAATGCCGTGTGAATAATTATCGATAAGTTGCTTATGATAAGCCGTTGTTTGTTTACCTTCAAGCTTTGCGTGTGCCTGTGAAATAGCCGGTGCACGCCAGCACAAACATGTAAGAATGGGCTTTAAACCACAGCGGTTCAAACTGTAGTTCTGCAGAGCGACTAAAAAGTGATCAGCATGATGGTAAATAACTGTCCATTACTAGTCAAACCCTTCTTCTGCAATCTCATACCAAAAAACGGAAATAAGGGCAGTATTAATAGCTATAAATGTGGGAGAGCGCTGATATTGTGTGATTTTATTGTATTGCAAATATGGAACAATTAAATGTTGATGCTAAATCAAAGGTAAATCACAAATACATGAAAATGAAATGATTTAATGACAATAACTTGCTATAGTTACAACTGAATTTATTACAAAACTTTATGAAATTATAAAATATGAAATGATAAAGCACATGATATAAACTGTACCCAGCTTAGATGTAGAATTAAAGTTACCAGAGGCAGAAGGAGAGACACAGCGGGAGGGAGAGAGAGACAAAGAGAGCAAGTAGGCCTTAAAGAGGCAGAGCAGATAGACTCCAGAGGAGGAGAGCAGGAGAAGACAGGCCAGGAAAAGAGACAGAGCCCGAGTTCACCACCTATTGTCTATCTTTCTTGACCACGTGACTAAAGTCCAAATGCTGAGACAACTGACCAATCAACATGTGACCACACCATAAACCCCCAAAGTCCACATATCAGGCCCTGATCTCATCAGTATCTGCCTCTGGAGTCAGTATGAACCTTCTTGAGACAAAAAGACATGTTTTGTCAAATAAACAAATGCATATGATCATTCAGCCTCTTACACACACATATCATGTACATCTCGACCAAGCGGCAACCTCCCGCTCTCCCTCAGGAAGCCAATACGGAAGAAACAAAAACTGCAATTCATCTGAAATTGTCTCCAAAATAGAGCAAATTTCAATTGAGCCCACTGTTAGAAAGGCCAAGTTTACAGCAGAAAAAAAGGTGTTTACAGCCTGCTACAAAAAAAGATTTTGGTTAATACAGCTAATATTACCCTTCATAACAACTGTGAGGGGGTGAATTTTTTTATAACTCATCCGTTTCCTTTATATTAAGTTATATTAAGTCTGCATAAATAAGGGCGTGGCCACTTGAGTGACAGCTAGGTCTCGTTGGTCGCCGTCACCTCAGCTGAATCCTGCAGATTAGCCACTGAACTCGGCATATTTATCGTATTTCTGTGTTGTTTTATGTGGCTTTACACACTCAACTACCTTTTGGACTTGTTTCCTACAATTATTATATGGCATGGCATGCTGGGTGCACTTAATTGTGCTCACAACCCGTTCACGTTGCCTCCGTTTCCCATGTGAGTAAAGTTATATACTTATATACCATCTCTGTACATGTATTTGATTTATTTAAGATCATTTATGGTTTATATTTATATTTAGAGCTGTAATGCACTCCAGAATCTGTCAGATTGATTAGCTGTGGGCTCTAGATCAGTCATCTGAAGCGTTGTCATACAGTGTTATGCTGGATTTCATTAATAGTCTTACATTAACTAACACAGACTATATCTGAAGTGTTTGGATGTAATTTGCATTTTCTTCCTGTTGAAAAACATCAAAAGAACAATGTTTAGTGGCTCAGTGTGTTACAGCAGTGTTTTTATTAGTCTAAACACTTTATTGATATAGTATACAACCAAGCACAAGTGTTCAGAACACAAGTGAGTCGCAGGTGATAAAGTATTAAGCGTTCTCTCAAAGTAAAGTGTCTGAGCCAGGTCCAAGCAAAATGCCAGCAGGTGTCTGTAGCTCCGCCCACTCTCCGCCTCTTTGCCCTTGTTTGGTATTCCGCCGTGGGTGTGATGACGCGCGAACAAAATGGCGACGGTTGGCCACGCCTACTTGTGGCTTCTTTTGCGCTCTTTAGAAATCTATGGGTGACGTCACGGATACTACGTCCATATATTTTAGTCTATGATCTCGACATGTGAAAGTGTTCCTCTATATGTTTTTGTTGAAGTTTTCCACAACACTGATCCTCCACAGAGTTTGTGATGTGGTCAAATGTTTACAAACACAAGCGCAGCCGTTTACAGCTCATTTCTGGTTAATGATGTCAGAATTTACCGCTATTCTGGAATGGATGTGTGAATGCTCTTTTCCGGGAAAATTGCGTAACGTCCTCGCCTGTGTGAACAGCACTTTTAGCGGTAAAGTCGTTTTGGAAATTTTCCATATATTTACCGGTATCACGGTGTGAAAGGGGCTATTGATACGTCATCATAACAGGCAGGTATTTCCATTATCAGCAGATACTAAAGGCATGAATCAGACAGAATGAGCTGTGTTTGCTTCAGGATTCCTGCAATGCCGGCACGTCTCTCAGCGCAGGCCGAAACTCAACACCCCGAGGGGGAAAAGTCTCCGAGATGAATCGCTGTACTCCGGTTTCTCTGCAGCTCTTTCTGTCTTTTGTTTGTGCAGCTGTCACGCCGGCCCGCCCGCCCGCTCGCCAGCCCTCAGCGCTTCATGTCAAATGCATGTTTGCAACCGTCACACCAACGCACCACTTTCCCATGTTTCACAATTCAGCACTCTCTGACGTCGCAGCGTGCTCTGTGATCCAGCATTTTCATTCAGTGTGCTGAGATCCAATGTGTTAAATATGAGTTAATCCAGCTGTTATGTTAAAGGGGGAGTATTATGCAAAACTAATGTGTCAGCAGTGTGTGAATATCTCCAGCCTCTAATGCTCAACATGAGTTAACTGTGTTTGATCTAATCAGACTTGATGCAGAAACACTTTGATTGACATTCTCCCTTTGTACATGTCATCAGAGGGGGAAAGCCCCGCCCACTAGTGACCATCTCTCCATCTCATTAGCATAAACAGCAGGCCTGAGTGAGAAGCAGCCGTCTGTCCATTAGGCATTAGAGTGTTTGAGATAATGTCAGCATAGACTAAGAGGATTATAGATGTGGAGTTTTAGATAAACAGCGACAGGAGCCACATAGACTGACACAAGCACACACTCACACTGAAGCACACCTGACCAACACTCACAACACACACGCTGCTGATTTACATCTGCCACTATGCTGATGCACGGGCATCTGTAGCTCCGCCCTCCTCTAAAAAGAGCACAATCTCATTTGCATTTAAAGCCACAGTCACCAATTAGGATCAAAGCCTGAAAGGGTCAGTTTCAGAGAGCTGGAGAACATTACCTGTGGGGTATTTTGAGCTTAAAGAGCCCTGAACGCTAAACTAAAGTGTGACCTAATAATATGGATTTAATTATTATTAATAAAAATTCTAATTGGAAAATTCAGAAAGCTTCAATTTGATTAAAGTGTTATTTTAAGAACGTTTTGAAATGTAAAAACACCATAAAACTGAACAAACAGGGTTTATAGTTCTGCCAGCATTTGTAGTGCTTCATAGAAAGCAGCTCTAGAAAGTTCATTTCCTGAATTTTGACAACTGTGTGTGTGTGTCTGTGTGTGTGTGTGTGTGTGTGTGTGTGTGTGTGTGTGTGTGTGTATGTGTGTGTATGTGTGTGTATGTGTGTGTGTGTGTGTGTGTGTGTGTAAGTGTGTGTGTGTGTGTGTGTGTGTGTGTGTGTGTGTGTGTGTGTGTGTGTGTGTGTGTGTGTGTGTGTGTGTATGTTGTGATTCACATGAGAACTGGTCGGTGTAGTTCATTGCTCAGAAGTGTTTACTAAAGAGTTCTCTGTAATCCCTGCAGGAGTAAAAAGTGTTTCCGCATTGAGGGCCAGCAGTCTGAGCTGAACTCGAGCTGATTGTTTGCCACGTCAGCAGTTTTGTCCATTTGGCCGCAGGGCTCCTGCTGTATTACATAAACACACACACACACACACACACACATGGGAGGGGAACCAGTAGAAAAAAGACAAACACAGATGACATTCCTGAGCCCCTGCATGAATGTTTCAGCAAAAAAAGACATTTATTTTAGTTGTTGTTGTTATTTTTATTATTATTATTTGTGCTCTTCCTGATCTCCCATCTCTCATTAATATTACTATCACTATTATTATTATTATTACTATTGTTATTATTATTGTTATTACTTTTATTATTATTATTATTATCACTATTATTATTATTATTACTTTTATTATTATTATTATTACTACTATTATTATTATGACTATTATTATTATTATTATCACTATTATTATTATTATTATTATTATCATTATTCTCATCATCATTATTATTATTATCATTATTATTAATATTATCATTATTACTATTATTATTTTTACTATTATTATTATCATTATTATTATCATTAATACTATTATTATCATTATCTTAATATTTTTATTATTTTTATCATTATTAATATTATTATCGTCATCATCTTTCTTATTATTATTATCATTATTATTATTATTATTACAATTAATATTTTTATCATCATTATTATCATTATCATTATTATTACTATTAATATTATCATCATTATTATAATTATTATTCTAATTAGTATCATTATTATTACTAATATTATCATTATTATGATTAAAATTATTATGATTATCATTATTATTATTATCATTATTATTGTTGTTATTGCTATGATTATTATTATTATTATCTTCATCATCATCATCATTATTATTATTATCAATATTATTATCAACATTAATATTATTATTATTATTATTATTATTAATACTATTATTGTCATCATCATTATTATTATAACTGTTATTATTATTAAAATGATTATTATTATTATCACTATGATGATTATTATTATTATCAGCATTTTTACTATTACTTATAATCTAAGTAATATATACAATAATAATTATTAATAATAATATTTGCTTGTCCTGTGCCGTTTCTTTTATATTTAATTTGTATTTTTGGGATCTCTTTGCACGCACACACATGCACACAAACCCAGAATGTGTATGGCACAGGGTGCGAGCAGATATTTCCATCAGTTGCTCTCACTATAATTAGACAGAATACAGGCGAAGCTTCACGGTCATCAATCATACACACTGCAACACCAAGAAAGGAACTCGCGTCCCGGTGACTGCAGGCCTTTATCTGGAGGACGGCTTTTTATGTCGCACCAAATATAGCGATCACACAGGCTCTGAACTGTGGACGTGTCATGAAAGGGCACATCTGTTGCCCGGGGACCTGCCGAAAGCAAACAGAGGATGAAACGCTTCAGTGACGGGCAAAAAATGCTGGACGCTTTATTCATTTAGAGATGCCAAGAGGAAGAGTGCAGCCATTAAAAACAAGCCATGCTCATTGGAAATATGTATCCAGAGATACTATTTAGAGAACCTGCAAAAATGTACGACGTCTTGCAATTTTTGCTTTGACAAATCACTTGAGGTCACCGTAGACATCTGATTTACATTACTGGGGCACGGTTTATTGCATGTCATTTCTCGTAAACCCACTAGAGGGCATCGTGGACTTTTTTGACGATTTCGTATATGTTTCTGGGGCACGTTTTATTGTATGTGGCATTTCGCGTAAATCCACTAGAGGGTATGATGGATGATGGATTTATGGCGATCTCATTTGTGTTATTGGGGAACATTTTGCCATCAACTTTAACTTTATGCCACGTGGACATTTTTGGCGTTCTCATTTACTTTACTGGGGCACGTTTTATCGTACATGGCATTTCTTGTAAATCCACTAGAGGGCATCGTGGACAATTTTGGCGATCTCATTAATGCTACTTAGATACGTTTTATTGTACATGCTATTTTATGTAAATCCACTAGAGGGTATCATTTACATATTTGCCGATCTCATTCGTTACTGGGGCACATTTTATTGTACTTGGCATTTCTCGTAAATCCACTAGAGGGCACTGTGGACATTCTTGGCGATCTCATTTATGTTACTAGGGTATGTTTTATTGTATGTGGAATTTCTCGTAAATCCATTAGAGGGCACCGTGGACATTTTTGGCCATTTCATTAACGGTATTAGCGCATGTTTTACCCTCAACTTTAATTTTATGCTACGTGGATATTTTTGTCGATTTTTTTTGTTACTGGCGCATGTTTTATTGTCTGTAGCATTTCTCGTAAATCCAACAGAGGGTTTCATGGACATTTCTGGCGATCTCATTTACGTTACTAGGGTACGTTTTATTGTATGTGAAATTTCTCGTAAATCCACTTGAGGGCATCATGGACATTTTTCGCAATCTCATTCGTCACTGTGGCACATTTTATTCTACTTGGCATTTCTCGTAAATCCACTAGAGGGCACTGTGGACATTCTTGGCGTTCTCATTTATGTTACTAGGGTATGTTTTATTGTACGTGGAATTTCTCGTAAATCCATTAGAGGGCACCGTGGACATTTTTGGCCATCTCATTTACGTATTAGCGCATGTTTTACCATCAACTTTAAGTTTATGCTACATGGATATTTTTGGCGATCTTACGTTACTGGCGCATGTTTTATTGTCTGTGGCATTTCTCGTAAATCCAACAGAGGGCGTCGTGGACATTTCCTTAGATCTCATTTACAGTACTGGGGCATGCTTTATTGTACGTGGCAGTTCTCGTAAATTCACTAAAGTGGACCACGGACATTTCTAGCGATCTCATTTACGTTCCTGGGGCACGTTTTATTGTACATGGCATTTCTCATAAATCCTCTAGAGGGCACCGTGGATCTTTTTGACAATCTTGAATACACTACTGGGGCACGTTTTATAATTTTATTTAGTGTACGTGCTGTTTGATAGATAAATAAAAGCTACGTAAATATTGTGTCGATGAAAGTCAAGAAATGTTATGCAATGTTACAATATTAGTTTGCATATTCAAACACGCATTATTTTACTATATAACTGTAGAGACGCATTTCATATCAGAATTGTAAGAACCAGTGAAATACTGTAGCAGGTCTTTTTTCGTTATCGTGAAAGTCTAAAGCGCTTACAGATGACTAAACTAACGAATTGAGTGGAAGTCAAGAGTTTCTAGATGGAAGTATATTTTAGGTATGAATCGAGAATAACCAATCAAACGTCCAGACTGAGCTCAAACATGAAACAGGCCTCCAGCAGTTCTAGCAGCATAATTAATCAAAGGCTTTGGCTCATGAGATATGCTTTATGTAGTTTGGGCTGTCCATGTGGCCCACTTGTCTTCTACAAACCCAAAGATTTTTTAAGTTCACAGAGATGATGTGAAATCTCTCCCATGTGATGTTATAGCAAAGCTTCCTCTTAAAAAGACATTCATCCATTCATTCATTCATTTTCCTTTGGCTTAGTCTTTATATCAGAGGTCGCCACAGCGGAATGAACCGCCAACTATTCCAGCATATGTTTTCTAGCTGCAACCCAGTATTGGGAATGCTGACTAATTTATTTACACACACACACACACACACACACACACACACACAGGTTTCCAACATTCTTCAAAGTATCTTCTTTTATGTTCAACAGAATAAAGTGGTTCCAAGCCTTTGACTTTTTATTCTGCTTTTGAACAAATATGAAAGATATTTTAAGGAATGCTGAAAAACGGTAACCACTGACTTCCATAGTTGGAAAAACAAATACTATAGAATTCAACAATACAACATTCTTCAAAATATCTTCTTTGTTTTGAAAAATGTGAAGATTTGAAGTTGGTGAATGGAGAGTAAATGATACCAGAATTTTCATTTTTGGGTGAACTGACCGTTTAATTATCCGTCAGCATGTTGACCGATTTCCTCAGAGCGCTGCTTGCATTTAAAGAGACAGTTCACACAAAAATCTATATTTACTCACTGTTTACTCTCACTTGAGTTTCTTTATCTTGTTAAACAGAAAAGAAGATATTTTGTAGAATGCTTAAAATCTGTAACCATTGACTTCCATAGTAAGAAACGGATACTATGGGAGTCGATGGTTTCCAGTTTACAACATTCTTCAAAATATCTTCTTTTGTGTTCAACAGAAGAAAGAAACTTTGGAAGAAATGAACGGTGAGTAAATAATCACAGAATGTCCATTTCTGGGTGAACTGTCCCTTTAAGGAGGCCAGCTTGTGGAGGGGCATTGAAACATTACTCCTTCAGAGTGTTTTCATCTTGGGCCTGGTTCTGTGTGGCGTCTCGGTGTCCCGTTTCAGGAAGCAGATCTCCCAGATTGGCCCTTTAAAGTGGATCTCTTATATCCTTCCCGGCCCCGGTGTGTGAAGACGTCTTTCAAGGAGAGCAGTTTTGTGTGTGAGGCTTCCTGCAGGAGTCTCAGATGTGTTCAGGCAGAGTTTAGGAGACATATCCGCTCAGCATGGGACGAGCTCGTGAAAGAGGAGCGAAAACAAACCCATATGAACAAAATACTCGCTTTAGAGGGAATTTACCCATGTAGATACTGTATATGACACATGCAAATATATGCAAATTACATATATGACATGCGAGTTCATGTATGGATGTCAGAATTATCAGCCCTCCTGATTTATTAGCCCACTCCCCTGTATATTTTTTCCACAATTTCTGTTTAACGGAGAGATTTTTTTTAGAACATTTCTAATCATAATAGTTTTAATAACTCATCTCTAATAACTGATTTATTTTCTCTTTGTCATGATGACAGTACATAATATTAGACTAGATATTCTTCAAGACACTAGTGTTCAGCTTAAAGTGACATGTAAAGGCTTCACTAGGGTAATTAGGGTAAAGTTAGGGTAATTAGGCAAGTCATTGTATAACAGTGGTTTGTTCCAGAGACAATCCAACACTAATATTGCTGAAGGGGCCAATAATATTGAGCTTAAAATGGCTTTAAAGCAATTAATAACTGCTTTTATTCTAGCCGAAATAAAACAATTAAGACTTTCTCCTGAAGAACAAATAATAGAAGAAATACTGTGAACATACTAAAATATAGCATCATTTGGAAAACATTTGTTGAAGAAAAAAAAAATTCACAGGAGGGCGAATAATTCTGGCTTTAACTGTATTTGACATGCAAGTTCATATATGGATCTCACATGTAAAAATGTGACCTATATGCAACTTATACTGGATGTTTATAAATATTGTAAAAATGGCTGCTTGTGTTTTTTTCACCATTGGAATTACAATTATGTACAAATATAATATACAGTTGAAGTTAGAATTATTAGCCCCCCTCCCTGAATTATTTGCACCCCAGATTAATTTCCCCCCCAATTTCCGTTTAACAGAGAGCAGATTTCTTTTAAACATTTCTAATCATACTAGTGTTAATAACTCACCTCTAATAACTGATTTATTTTCTCTTTGTCAAAATAAAAGCACATAATATTAGTCTATATATTCTTCAAGACACTAGTGTTCAGCTTAAAGTGACATTTAAAGGCTGCACTAGGGTGATTAGGGTAAGGTTAGGGTAATTAGGCAAGTCATTGTATAATGATGGTTTGTTCTGGAGACTACAGAGAAAATAAAATAGCTTAATGGGGCGAATAATATTGACCTTAAAATTATGTTTAAACAATTAAGAACTGCTTTTATTCTAGCCGAAATAAAACAAATAAGACTTTCTCCAGAAGAACAAACATTATCAGACACACTGTGAACATTTCCCTTCTCTGTTCAACATCATTTAGCAAATATTTGAATTTAGTATAATCGCAGTATTTTCTATCATATTTTTTCTTCTAGAGAAAGTCTTATTTATTTCATATCAGCTAGAATAAAAGCTTTATATTATATTATTATATATTATTTATATATGTTTTTAATTATTTTAAACATGTTTCAATATTATTCGCCCCTTCAGCAATATTAGTTTTAAATTGTCTCCAGAACAAACCACTGTTATACAATGACTTGCCTAATTACCTCAACTCGCCTAATTAACCTATTGATTAACATTTATTGATACATTTTTTCCTTTAAAATACAAAATAAATGTTCAATATAAAGAAATTATGAGGGATATGTGTGTGTATTATCTTCTAGTTTATATCAGAGTCATATTTTCCTTCTTCATCTTGGATTCTAGTCAGAATTTTACGTTAATGATGGTGTTATTGTTATTGTCACACCCTCAGCTCGTTCCTGCAGCTCCAATCACTGCTCCCCCTCACCATCCACCCCTCACCACACGAGTGAACAGTCACCCGATTACTGATTACCTGCACCTGCCATCACCCATGCATTATACTCACCTCCTTCATTCACTCAACGGCTGGAATCGCCATCAGATGGCTGTCCTCATCGACTCTCTCTCTCCCGCTTCCTCTCGTACTCTTCTGTGGATGCAAACACAAATGCTTAAGGGAAGTGACTAAGCTTTGATGGTGTATTACTGAAGATCTGAAACTTGCCAGAACTGTGTGTGAGATCGCTCTCCTACTGCTACACCACTTACTTGCTCAGCATCTGTTGCATTGCTCTATATATTAAGGATATAGCCATCTTTGTCTTCCTTGTGTGACCGTGACAATTATGGTGTCATAGGCTTTAGTCATTTTTTTGGTAAATATAATTATGTAAATATATAGTATTAATAATATTTAATGTGATTTTTGACTATGAAAAAACTCAAATCATTCAGCGGAGTGATAGGGAGCTGTAATGCGCTCAAAACCTGCCGGAACTACTTTCGATGTGCCTTTATCTGACAGTTATCAAACACCTTAAAGTAAATACACTCATTCATCTTAGACTCTATTTCAGAGGTTGCCACAGCAGAATGAATCGCCAACTATTCCAGCATGTTTTACACAGTGATACCCTTCCAGCTGCAACCCACTACGGGGAAACACCCATTTACACACACACACACACACACACACACACTCATACACTATAGCCATATGTGATTGGACTGTGGGGGAAACTGGAGCACCCGGAGGAAACCCACGCCAACACGGGGAGAACATGCAAACTCCACACAGAAACAACAAATGATCCAGTCGGAACTCAAACCAGCGACCTTCTTGCCGTGAGGGCGCAGTGCTGACCACTGAGCCTCCCCTAGTATAAACAATAACTACAGTTTACTGAGTTTTATCAGAGTAAATGCTGCAGTGTACTATGGTATTTTTGAATGTGTTATGCAGGAGTGTGTGTGTTTGGTTTGACCTCGTTTTTGTTAATGTGTCGCAGGCTGTGTTTGAGCAGAGTTGCACAACGCTCTGCACTTTGGCTGGCGTTTCGGGAGGGTGTGGTGAAATAGGCTCATTTTTTGGCTCTAGAAAGCTCCAGAAACTCCCCTCGCTCCGCCGTCTCTGCGCTTCATTGCTTTGTTTTTGTTGTTTTTTTTCTCTCAGTTTTGTCTGCAACAGTTGCTAAGTCCACCGGCGGCCAAAGAGCTGCTCTGGTTTTGCAATTCATGGTAATTGTTTCAAGTATCACAGCTTTGGGGATTTTCAGGATAAATCTGAGGGTTATAAAAGCTTCTATAATAAAATAAAGAAGTTTCCATTATCTGAATCCATTGTAGTAATGTCAAACAACATCAACATGAAAACACATATACACCAACAGTCAAAAGTTTGGGGTAGTTTTTTTATTTTATTAATTTTTTTTAAGAAAATGATTCTGTTCATCAAGGCGGCCATTATTAAATGTGAAAAAATTAAATAAATAAAAAATTGATATTTCTTAAATAATAAATATAAAAACTAAATATTCATTCAAATTTTAAATAACTTCTTTCTTATTATATGTAGTTTGACATGAAATTATTACTCCAGTTGATTATTTATCCAGTCATTATTGCTTTTATTACTGTTATCATTAATAATAATAATAATAATGACAATAGTAATAATATTGATGATAATAATAATAATAATAATGATAACAATTATGATAATAATAATGACAATAATAATAATAATGATAATAATAATAATAATAATGACAATAATAATAATGATAATAATTATAATGATAATAATAATAATAATGACAATAATAATAATAATAATGATGATGATAACAATAATGATAATAATATTAATAATAATAATGACAATAATAATAATAATAATAATAATAATACTGCCAAGTGTATGTATCACCGTGTCAGTATGAAATCAAGTGAGCAGGCGGATAAAGCACATGGGAGTCATTAACCTGTCAGGCAGGGCTGGCCCCGCCCCTCTCCACTGATTGGTCAACACTTATCTGGCAGTCATTTGACCTTTGACCCTGCTGGTCTGACGGTAAGAAAATAAACACAAGCGCAGGCGTCACATCTGGAGCACAGCGGCTTCACAAAGACGCCTTCAGGCCTGTGTGTGTGTGTGTGTGTGTGTGTGTGTGTGTGTGTATGAATGTGTGTTTATGTGTTTGTGAGAGTATGTGTGTGTTTGTGTGCAAGTAAGAGTCTCAGTGTGAGTGAGTGCATTTGTTTGTGTGGGTGTGTGTGCGTGCGTGTGTACTAGTGTGTGAATGAATGCATGAGTGTCTGTGTGTGTGTGTGTTTGTGTGTGTACGAATGTGTGTGTTTGTGTGAGTGTTTGTGTGTGTAAGTATGTTTTTGTGCGAGTGACTGCACATGCACGTGTTAGAGTGTGTGTGAATGTCTGCATGTGAGAGTCTGTGCGTGCGCATATGTGAGAGTGTGTTTTGTGAGAGTGTGTGTGTGTGTGTATGAGTGTCTACATGTATTGACTGTGTTTGTGTGTCAGTTTGTGAGTGTGTGTTTCTATGTATGTAAGTGTTTGTGTGTGAGTGTGTGTGTGCATGTAAGAGTGTGTGTGTGTTTGTGTATGTAAGTGTGATTGTGTGTGTGCACATGTAAGTGTGTTTGTGTGTGTGTGTGCGCGCATGTTAGAGTGTGTGTTTTTGTATGTAAGTGTGTTTGTGTGTGAGTGTGTGTGCATGTAAGAGTGTGTGCTTGTGTATGAAAGTGTGTTTGTGTGTGTGCGCATGTTAGAGTGTGTGTTTTTGTATGTAAGTGTGTTTGTGTGTGTGCGCATATAAGCGTGTGTGTGTGTTTGTGTATGCAAGTGTGTTTGTGAGTGTGCGCGCATGTGAGAGCGTGTTTTTGTATTTGTGTGTGTGTGCGCATATAAGCATGTGTGTGTTTGTGTATGTAAGTGTGTTTGTGTGTGTGTGCGCATGTAAGCTTGTGTGTGTTTGTGTATGTAAGTTTGTTTGTGTGTGTGCATGTGAGAGTGTGTGTTTTTGTATTTGTGTGTGCATGTAAGTGTGTGTGTGTGTGTGTGTGTTTGTGTATGTAGGTGTGTTTGTGTTTGTGTATGTAAGTGTGTTTGTGTGTGTGCATGTGAGAGTGTGTGTTTTTGTATTTGTGTGAGTGCGCAACTGCGCATGTAAGAGTGTGTGTTTGTGTATGTAATTGTGTTTGTGTGTGTGTGTATGTAAGTGTGTTTGTGTGTGTGTGTGCATGTGAGCCTGTATGTTTCTGTTTGTAAGAGTGTGTGTGTGTGTGTGTGTGTGTGTGTATCAGTGCTAGTCAGAATCTGCTTGTGTATTAACTCATTATTCTCAGTAAAACTCATTAATTTCACCTTAAAGATGTCAAATGCAGCAGTTTAAGACACATTCAGGACATGATCACATGACAACAGTGAACAAGTGTTTAGTTTTGCACACAGATGACAACATTATCAAAACTAACCCTTTCACACATCCTGCGGCCCAATCCACACACTCACACTAACATTGTCTGTTCAAATCTTTCATTGTAAAAAGCAAACAGTGTCGCTAAACATCATGGAAATCATTACATTTGTTCCACTATATGTCAAATAATGCCATTAGTTTCATTTTTGAGTGTACTGTCCCTTTAAGAGAACTCATCTGTGCAGGTCCAGTGTTCAAATATCAGTCAAAAGGAGAAACCCTGACCTGAGATCAGCACTTTCACTGAATCACGTCTGCTTCACACACACATGATAACACTATCGCTCTCCAAAACCTGCACTTTGGCCTGTTTTTAGCTTTCAAAACACTGCTGATGTAAACATGACCGACACACATGGACTGTTAAAGCAGGGCGAACTGGAGTAAACTGGGATTATTTCCATGCTGTGTTGAAAAATACGTTTCTGCTTTGCATAATACACACGGCATGTCTGTCAAAGTCAAGAAGTGTGTCATTAGCCATGAATATTTGACTGCACATGTGTCGTTCACTACAGAGATTAACCACAGCATCTGCACATTTGCACAGCATGTACTTAGTTCTATTATATATGTGTGTGTATATATGGACGGCTCAGTGGTTAGCACTGTGGCCTCACAACAAGAAGGTTGCGGGTTCGAGTCCCAGCTGGGTCAGTTGGCATTTCTGTGTGGACTTTGCATGTTCTCCCTGTGTTGGTGTGGGTTTCCTCTGGGTGCTCCGGTTTCCCCCACAGTCCAAACACATGCGCTATAGGGGACCTGATCAACTACACTGACCATAGTGTATGAGTGTGTGTATGTTTGTGAATGAGTGTGTATGGGTGTTTCCTAGTACTGGCTGGAAGGGCATACACTATGTGAAACATATGCTGGAATAGTTGGCGGTTCCTTCTGCTGTGGCGACCCCTGAAATAGAGACTAAGCGGAAGGAAAATGAATGAATGTACTGAGTTCTATTATAAATACACACTGGGCTTAGAATAAACTCGTGCACCAACTTTTGAAAATAAATATCCATTTTTCAGTGAATATAGAGAATAATTTTGGTGCATTTAATCAAAACAAATAGTGCGAAACAAATCAAATGGTGCATTTAATCAAAACAGTTGCATTCATTTAAACAAGAGTTTGGTCTCTGAACATGTTTCAGAAAAGAAAGATAATAATATTTATACTTAATATTATTAATTATAATAATATTATTAATAATTAAATCATATTATTAATAATAATACATTTAATTTAAAATGTATTTAAAAGTACTGCAAATACATGTCAAAAATCAAAGTCAATTTCAAATGTTATATTTTTATGTTCATTTTAATTTTTTCCGTTTATTGCTATTTGATTTAATATAATATTTTCCCAGCATATTATTAGTTTGTTATATATACTGTATTTATATGAGAGAGTTAGTATTCATTAATATTTATACTTAATATTATTAATTTAAATATTATTATTAATATTATTAATAATTAATTCATATTATTAATAATAATACATTTAATTTCAAATATATTTAAAAGTACTGCAAATACATGTCAATTTCAAATGTTATATTTTTATGTTCATTTTAATTTTTCTGTTTATTACTATTTGATTTACTGTTAATATATTTTTCCAATGATATTAAAAGTTTGTTATATATACTGTATCCAATGAGAGAGTTAATATTAATTTTCTCTTAATAGATTATTTTATTTTCTAGCTATTGTTATTCATACTCAGCACTTATGCTGTGCAATAATGTTATTTCGGTGTAATTTTGAATGTGGGTTTGTTATTAATCATTACTAAAGTTTTATTGTAACAGCAAATATAATCTAGTGACTAGTGAGTAAAAGTTTAGAAGGTCAATGTGAGATTGACAGTGTTTATACAGAAAATCATCCCAATCAACGATTGTGCAGATAATGTGCATTAATTATCTTGCTGAAATAAATAACTCTGTGATTCCCCATCTCTTACGCTCTGCCTCTTTTAGGCTCTCAGCTGTGAGAAAGATTACTGAAGGCTGCAAGGAAAAGCAGGTCATAATAACAGCAGAGAGCGAGGCCGAGGGGAAAAAACATTCAGCTGATCACGAGGTTGGTGTTTACCTGTTTGATAAAACTTGTCCTCTGAGACCGAGAAAACTAGCACAAGAATCCACTCTCGTCAACATTCCCACCATGTCCTGAAAAAACCCATAATGTTCTCTTGCTGTTGAGAACGCACATTTTCATGTGTTAATCAATTTTCAAACATTATAAAGCACAACAGATCCTTCTGGAAATAAAAACTGCATTAATTTTATCATTGATTTGTAACAGTAAGTGATTAAGTCAGACTTTTAAAAAAAAAAAAAAAAACTACATTACCCATAATTCTGTACTGACAGTCCACCAATCAGAGAGCTGCAATGAGCAAAGAGAACTACATAACTACATTACCCATGATGCTGTACAGCCAATCCACCAATCAGAGAACTACAACACTACATTTCCGATTATGCTGTACAGACAGTCCACCAATCAGAGAACTGCAATGAGCAAAGAGAACTACAAAACTACATTACCCATAATGCTGTACAGACAATCCACTAATCAGAGAACTCCAATGAGCAAAGAGAACTACAAAACTACATTACCCATCATTCTGTACTGACAGTCCACCAATCAGAGAGCTGCAATGAGCAAAGAGAACTACAAAACTACATTACCCATAATGCTGTACAGCCAATCCACCAATCAGAGAACTACAACACTACATTTCCCATGATGCTGTACAGACAGTCCACCAATCAGAGAACTGCAATGAGCAAAGAGAACTACAACACTACATTACCCATAATTCTGTACAAACAGTCCACCAATCAGAGAACTACAACACTACATTTCCCATGATGCTGTACAGACAGTCCACCAATCAGAGAACTGCAATGAGCAAAGAGAACTACAACACTACATCACTTATAATTCTGTACAGACAGTCCACCAATCTGAGAGCTGAAATGAGCGCATAGAGAAATTTAGCTCCGCCCACTACCACAAAGATACACCACTGACAAAAACAACATGTGCATATTTTAAAATAAACTGTGATCAATTGATTAAAAGGACAACTTTAAATGAACGCTTTGATGCTTAGTTTATTTGTATGATTAGCAATGCATCATGGGATTGTAGTTCTTTCTTTTTTAACTTAACACTGTATTAATGTTTCTGGAAGAGTATTTGCTCTTGCTTTTCAAACAGCTGTACACTATGCAAATACTACATTACCCATGATGCTGGACAGACAATCCACCAATCAGAGAGCTGCAATGGCCAACGTGTGCCTATAAAGAGCTCTTTAGCTCCACCCACTCCCATTAAGATCCACCAATGATACTATCAACATCCATCATTTATTTATGAATGCATATTTAAAAAAAACTGTGATCTGTAGATAAAATGAGCAACTTTAAATGAACACTTTAGGCTTCTAATTTATTAGTGATTAGCAATGCATCATGGGATTGTAGTTCTTCTGCTATAAAGTTCGCCGTTTTGCATCCTCGAGTTTTCGCCTGATTTTCAGATGCTTATTTTGCTTCAAATCAAAGTTTGGACTGTTGTGATTCTCCTCCACGCTTGTGCAAACGTTAAATGAACGCTCTACTAACGTTACCTGAGGAATGTTTGCTCTCTTATTTATTAACAGGTGTTTTGGTTTCCTTTGACTGCTCTAAAGGCTCTCCGTGCGTTCCTTTATTTCACTCTTTTGCCTCACGTCAAACACTCTTTCTCCATCGATTTTCCTGGCAGACTTTCTTCACGGGGCTGTGATGTGTATCCTCCCTTTGCGTCTGGCGTTGGATTTGCCCGGCAGCTCTGTGAAATCGTCTTCATACATATTTTAGCGTCAGTGTGTGAAAGCTCTGAAGTGATGCTGCAACACCCGCGCAACAGCTGATCTCCGGCGGCTCCATCTTTGATCTCACATGGATTGAAGGTTAATGGGACACAGCTGAAACACGGCTCGCTCATTATTCAGGGCCGCATTCATGCTAACACACGTGCGAGATGCTAGCTTCAGACGCTCTTCAAGGTCGAATCGTGCTTTAATATCAGACGTATGACTGGTCTTTCTCAATCCTATTTCTTTGGCAGACATCAGGTTCTCACTTTGTGTGCTGTCATGTCAATGGAGTCTTTTCACAAGACTGTTATGACACGTCATCAGCATCTTAAATCCCATTTCTAAATGTATGTATAATTATATATACGGTGCGTCCAGAGAGTATTGATTTCACTTCAGTTTTTCCACATTTGTTTATGTTACAGGCTTCCTCAACATTCTACACACTCAGTCTGTCTCCACTGATCATTCTGGAGATGCTTCACTGGAGTTCACCTGTGCTCAGCTGATGGACATGATCTGAAAAGGCTACAGCGGTCTATATAAGGGCCCAGGGTTGACAGTGCATGACAAAGCACAAACCAAGCATGAAGACAAAGGAATCGTCTGTAGATCTCTGAGGCAGGATTGTCTGGAGGAACAAGGCTGGGGAAGCTTACAGAAACATTTCTGCTGCTCTGAAAGCTCCAATGAGCACAGCGGCCTCCATCATGCGTCAGTGGAGGATGTTTAACCACCAGAACTCTTCCTAGAGCTGGCCGGACATCTAAGCTGAGTGATCAGGCCTCAGTCAGGGAGGTGATCAATAACCCGATGGTCACTCTGTCTGATCTCCAGCGGTCTTCTGTGGAGAGAGGAGAACCTTACAGAAGGACAACCATCTGTGCAGCAATCCACCAATCAGGCATCTGTATGGTGGAGCAGCCAGACGGAAGACACTCCCCGCCTGGAGTTTACATCTGCAGGACTCTCAGAGCATCAGAAACTAAACTCTCTGCTCTGATGAGACTCAAACTGAACTGTTTGGAGTGAACGCCAGGCGTTACATTTGGAGAACAGCAGGCGGCGCTCGTCACCAGGCTAACAGCATCCCTACAGTGAAGCATGGTGGTGTTGGCATCATGCTGTGGGGATGTGTTTCAGCAGCAGGAACTGGAAGACTAGTCAGGATAGAGGGAAAGATGAATGCAGCGATGTACAGAGACATCCTGAATGAAGACCTGCACAAGAGTGCTCTCCACCTCAGACTGGGGCGACGCTTCATCTTCCAGCAGGACAATGACCCAAAGTACACCGCCAACACATCAATGCAGTGACTTCACAACAACCCGGTGAATGCCCTTGAGTGGCCCAGCCAGAGCCCAGACCCAAATCCTATTAAACATCTCTGGAGAGATCTGAAAATGGCTGCACACTGTCACTTCCCATACAACCTGATAGAGCTTGAGAGATACTGCAAAGAGGAACAGGCAAAACTTCTCAAAGACAGCTGTGCAGAGCTCATATTCAAGAAGACTCCAGGCTGGAATCGCTGCCAAATGTGCATCAACCAATCAAAAGTATTGAGCAAAGGCTGTGAACACTGATGCACATCTGATTTTACAGCTTTTTATTTTTAATAAATCTGCAACAGTTTCAGAAACTCTTTCTTCACATGGTCATTATGGGGGATTGTGTGTAGAGTGTTGAGGAAATCCATCAGTTTAATCCATTTTGGAATAAGACTGTCACATAAACAAATGTGGACAAACTGAAGCGCTATCAATAATTATACGGATTCACTGTATGTCTTTAGATTGCACATAACTATATTTTTAGAATAGATGCATTAGTATATTCTGGCCTATAGCTGCAGATTATCACTCACATTCTCTCTCTCTCTCTCTCTCTCTCTCTCTCTTCTTCATTGCATGATGAATGCCCTCTCGCCCTGCCACCAAACGCCTCTATTTTTAGCCCTGATGTCAAGAAGAGGCCTGAAGGAATCTCTGTGGGCTGCAGTTCACATGACGGATGAAATCATCGCAGAGTACAGTCTCTCTTCTTCACCCCTGCACTGCGAACTTCACATATACAGTCTGGCAAATGGAAATGAGTGTAGGGCAGCTTTTATTCACTGAATTCTTGCTATCTGTGATTGTATTTTCCCTTATTAAAGGATAGTTCACACAAACATTAAATTTCTGTCATCCATCACTCAGCCTTGTTTCAAACTTTTATGAGTTTCTTTCTTCTGTTGGAAACAAGGATGATAAATTGAAGAATGTTGGAAACCTGTAACCACTGACTTCTGATTTGTTTTTCCTATCATGGAAGTCAATGGATACTGGTTTTTAGCATTCCTCTAAATATCTTCTTTTGTGTTCAACAGAATAAAGAAACTCATAACTCATTTTACAGAAGAAAGACTTAAAAACACAAAAACAGATATTTAGAAGAATGTTGAAAACCAGTAACCATTGACTTCCATAGTAGAAAAAACAAATACTAAGGAAGTCAATGGTTACCCAAGTCCTTAAAAAAACTCTTTGTCTGTTTTTGACTTTTTGTTTTTGAGGTTTTGACTTTATTCTCAGGATATATGAATTCTTGATATCTGTAATTATATTTTCACTTGTTAAAGGGATAGTTTACCTAAAAAACTGAATTGTCATCAATTAGTCCACCTTGTTTGAAACCTTTGTTTTTTCTTCTGTTAGAAACAAAAGAAGATATTTTGAAGAATGTTGTGTAATCAAGGACTTCTTTAATATTTGTTTTATTTCTACTGTGAAAGTCAATGGTTACAGATTTTCAGCATTCTTCAAGATATCTTATTTTGTGCTTAACAGAAGAAAGAAACTCATAAAGGTTTTGCATTTTAATAATTGTTAGGATATATGAATTTTTGATATCTGTAATTATATTTTCACTAGCTAAAAGGATAATTCACACAGAAATTTACACTTCGTCATCAATTACTCTGCCTTGTTTCAAACCTTTATGAGTTTTTTTTCTGTTATAAACAAAATAAGATATTTTGAAGAATGTTATCTAACCATTCTTATGATTGCTTATGATTTGTTTTTTCTACTATGGAAGTCAATGGTTACCAGTTTTCAGCATTCTTCAAAATATATTCTTTTGCACTTAGAAGAACGAAACTCATAAAGGTTTTGACTTTGTTCTTTCCCTCCATTCATGCATCATTTTCTCTGTCATCTATTTATCCATCCACCCCTCTTTAATTCTCTCCGTCCATGCATCCACCCATCTATCCATCCATCCATCCATCCATCCATTAATAATCTATCATTCTGCCCATCCATCCACCCACCCATCCATCCACCCATCCATCTATCCATCCATCCATACATCCACCCACCCATCCATCCACCCATCCATCTATCCATCCATCCATACATCCACCCACCCATCCATCCATCCATCCTTCCACCCATCCACCCACCCATCCAAATCCATCCATCCATCCATCCATCCATCCATTAATAATCTATCATTCTGCCCATCCATCCACCCACCCACCCATCCATCCATCCATCTATCCATCCATCCATACATCCACCCACCCATCCATCCATCCATCCATCCTTCCACCCATCCACCCACCCATCCAAATCCATCCATCCATCCATCCATCCATCCATTAATAATCTATCATTCTGCCCATCCATCCACCTACCCACCCACCAATCCACCCATCCATCCATCCACCCACCCATCCATCCGACCATCCAAATCCACCCACCCATCCATCCACCCATCCAAATCCATCCATCCATCCATCCATCCATCCATCCATTAATAATCTATCATTCTGCCCATCCATCCATCCATCCATCCATCCATCCATTAATAATCTATCATTCTGCCCATCCATCCACCTACCCACCCACCAATCCACCCATCCGTCCATCCACCCACCCACCAATCCATCCATCCACCCACCCATCCATCCATCCTTCCACCCATCCACCCACCCATCCAAATCCATCCATCCATCCATCCATCCATCCATTTATAATCTATCATTCTGCCCATCCATCCATCCATCCATCCATTAATAATCTATCATTCTGCCCATCCATCCACCTACCCACCCACCAATCCACCCATCCATCCACCCACCCATCCATCCATCCATCCATCCATCCACCTACCCACCCACTAATCCACCCATTCATCCATCCACCCACCCATCCATCCATCCATCCATCCACCCACCCACCAATCCAAATCCATCCATCCATTCATCCATCCATTAATAATCTATCATTCTGCCCATCCACCCACCCATCCATCCATCCACCCACCTACCCATCCATCCATCCATCCATCCATCCATCCACCCACTTACTCATCTATCCATCCATCCATCCTTACACCCATCCACCCACCCACCCATCCATCCACCCACCCATCCATCCATCCATCCTACCACCCACCCACTCATCCATCCATCCATCCATCCATCCACCCATTATTGTCTATCCATCATCCATTCCTCCATCTCAAGTTCAACTCAGTTTTGATGTAGAGAATATGAATATATCTATTTTCTTCTTCTTCTTGTGTCTTCCTGTAGTCAATATTTGCGTTGGCTGATTCGCTCTCTGTAGTTTCCGCATCACACACAGCAGAAAGTGTGCATGAAAAACAGCGGAGCGTCCAGCAGCTCGCGGCTCATTGTGTCCACATCCGGCTCTGGATAATTCCAGACACTTTCCCAGAGGCATGTGCTGGACTGCGGCCCGGAGCGACTGCTATGCACGTCCTCTCCCATTCCTAAACAAAGAGAAACTTTAATAACAGACTGCGCTTGCATACTGAGGAACGCAGGAATAAACCGTCTTTCATTGTGTTTTTTCGTGCACATCTGGATTTGGGTTGGAAAGGCCGTGTGGCGTTTCCTCCTCCGCTGGCAGTCGAGCTGAAGATTGTGGGAAGAAAATAATCCAGTGTCATCCAGTGCAGTGTGTGTGTGTGTGTGCTGGTTTTAGTGGTTTACAAGGACTGAAATTTGAATATTGACATGGGTATGACCTAGCTGTACTCTATTATTGTCATTTATGAGGACATGTATTGTGCCCTCGTAATTCAAAATGTTTAATGATCATATTTAATGGGGGTTTTCATGGTTTACAAGGACTAATATTTGTTTAATGACCTGGGAATGACCTTTTTGTACTCTATTAATGTAGCTTATAAGGACATGTATTGTGCCTCCGTAATTCAAATTGTTTACCAATCACTGAAATGTGTATAACGACATGGGTATGACCTAGTTGTATTCTCTTGTGTCTTCGAAATTCAAAACATTTAAAAATCATATTTAATGATGTTCAATTTTGCCACAGGATTGCTCTGACGGTTGGGTTTAGGTGTGGGGTCATACAATAAGCATTTTTTTCCTGTATAAAATACATTGCAGAGTCTTTCAGAGTCCTCATAAACCACCGGTACCTGTGTGTGTTTAGTGTGTGTGTTTAGTGTGTGTGTTTAATGGCTGTGTGTGTGTGTGTGTGTGTGTGCTGGTTTTGGTGATTTACAAGGACTGAATTTGTATAATGACATGGGTGTGACGTAGCTGTACTGTATTTATGTGGTTTATAAGGACATGTGTTGTGGCTTTGTAATTCAAAATGTTTAAGAATCTTATTTAATAAGGTTGAATTTTTTTCACAAGTTTGCTATGAGGGTTGGGTTTAGGTGTTGGACCATATAATAAGCATTTTTTTTTGTATAAAACACATTGTGCCTATATGCAGAGTCCTCGTAAACCACCAATACCAATGTGTGTTTGCGTGTGCTGATTTTGTTGATTTACAGTGACCGAAATATGTATGATGACCTGTGTATGACCTAGCTGTACTCTTATCAATGTTTATGAGGACATTCATTGTGTCCTCGTAATTCAAAACATTTAAAAATCATATTTAATGGTGTTCAATTTTGCCACATGATTGCTCTAAGGGTTGGGTTTAGGGCTAAGATCATATAATACTCCATAAAACACTGTGCCAATGCAGAGTCCTTGTAAACCACCATCACCAATGTATGTGTGGAGATGAAATTGTGACCACGCTCTTGTGGTTGTGTGTGTTGGCGCTGGCTAAAAGTAGCCTGTTTTGTGCATGTGTGTTTGTGTAGGCAGCCGTACAGAACCAAGGCTGGAAGTGTTTGTGCATTTATGAGCAGTTGTGTGGGTTGAGTGTCATATAGATCTCCTTTCCCCAGTAAGCTATGTTGATGATTATGGTTTTGTGATATTTAATGCATGTATGTTGATGTGGGTCAAACTTTTAGTATGCATTATAATGGAGAACAAATGTAGTTTTTATTGTTGAGATCCAAATGTTTTTTGGCATTGTAGACAAGATTTGTATTGGTTGGGAACAGATAAACTAACAGTATTGGTTGGGAACAGATGTTTGGTTACACTTAACTTTTAAAAATACAATTTTTGGCATACAGTTCCTGAGAAAATGGACTTAAATATTAGTTGAAATAAAAAATACAAAAAAGCTTTACTTTCTTTTGTTTACTTTAGTGTAGTAGCTTAAGGTGAAGCAATAAAATGGCAAACAAAACCAAACAAGCAATAGTTAATGTAAAATTAGTAAAATAAAACTAACTAAACTTGAAGAACTGAATGAAAACTAAATAATCTAATCCTATAACAAAAATGTAGACATTAAAATGAAACAGTACAGACAATAAAAAGTAATAACATAACAAAAACATACAACATATTACTCTAATGCTAACATTACTAGTACACAAGTAATCTCAATGTAATCTACAAAAGAACACAAAAGTAATCTAAATGTAATCTACAAAAAAGCACAAAAGTAATCTAAATGTAATCTACAAAAATGGACCAAAGTAATCTAAATGTATTTTACAAAAGTAATCTAAATGTAATCTACAAAAAAGCACAAAAGTAATCTAAATGTAATCTACAAAAGAGCACAAAAGTAATCTAAATGTAATCTGCAAAAGAGCACAAAAGTACTTTAAATGTAATCTACAAAAGAGAACAAAGTAATTTACAAAAAAGCACAAAAGTAATCTAAATGTAATCTACAAAAATGGACCAAAGTAATCTAAATGTATGCTTCAAAAGTAATCTAAATGTAATCTACAAAAGAGCACAAAAGTAATCTAAATGTAATTTACAAAAGAGGACAAAAGTAATCTAAATGTATTTTACAAAAGTAATCTAAATGTAATCTACAAAAGAGCACAAAAGTAATCTAAATGTAATCTGCAAAAGAGCACAAAAGTACTTTAAATGTAATCTACAAAAGAGAACAAAAGTAATTTACAAAAAAGCACAAAAGTAATCTAAATGTAATCTACAAAAATGGACCAAAGTAATCTAAATGTATGCTTCAAAAGTAATCTAAATGTAATCTACAAAAGAGCACAAAAGTAATCTAAATGTATGCTACAAAAGTAATCTAAATGTAATCTACAAAAGAGCACAAAAATAATCTAAATGTAATTTACAAAAGAGGACAAAAGTAATCTAAATGTATTTAACAAAAGTAATCTAAATGTAATCTACAAAAGTAATCTAAATGTAATCTGCAAAAGAGCACAAAAGTAATTTACAAAAAAGCACAAAAGTAATCTAAATGTAATCTACAAAAGAGCACCAAAGTAATCTAAATGTATACTACAAAAGTAATCTAAATGTAATCTACAAAAGAGCACAAAAGTAATCTAAATGTAATTTACAAAAGAGGACAAAAGTAATTTACAAAAGGGCACAAAAGTAATCTAAATGTAATATACAAAAGAGCACTAAAGTTATCTAAATGTAGTCCACAAAAGAGAATAAAAGTAATCTAAATGTAATCTGCAAAAGAGCACAAAAGTAATCTAAATGTAATCTACAAAAGAGAATAAAAGTAATCTAAATGTAATCTACAAAAGAGAATAAAAGTAATCTAAATGTATACTACAAAAGTAATCTAAATGTAATCTACAAGAGCACAAAAGTTATCTAAATGTAATCTACAAAAAAGGACCAAAGTAATCTAAATGTATGCTACAAAAGTAATCTAAAATAATCTGCATAAAATAGCAAAAGTAATCTACCAAAGAGCATACAAGTAATCTAAATGCAATCTAAAAGTATTCTAAAAAGAGCACAAACATAATGTAAATGTAATCCAAATGTAGTCCAGTTACATTACCATAAATGTGTAATGTAAGATATCTTAATACTGAATACAAATTTTGTCAGTAGTGTAATTTGTAATCTGTAAGTAACCCTAAAAGTAATCCACCCATTTCTGGATGTGTTTGCATGTACAGTAGGTGGAGAAGAGAAACTAATGCTTTGAAAGCTGACATCACTAGTACTCCACCTCACTCTTTTCTCCACGTGTGTCCTGTTATGGTGGGCGGCACATTAAAAACCTGCTTTTAACTGAGGCTTTTAGCGTCTGTGACAGTTTGTAAGTGCTATTTTAACCTCACACATCCAGTAAACGTCTCCAGGCGTGTGTGCATAAATATCAGGTTAACAGAGACGTGCTACTGAAAATACTCCATTAACAAGGTGCCTATTTAGAGAAGTCCAACTAGACAGGTGGTGCATGAAGTTAAAGCAGGAAACACACCTGCAGATATTACACTTCTATATGCACAGGACAGCAGTGACACGGTCTAGGTTTATCTGCAAATATCAACAGTGTTTATTGAGATGTGTGACTGACAGAACATTCAGATAAACTCCTGAATATTGTATTAAATGTCCAGTGTAAAAGTACTGTTATTCATTTAGAATGTGTTAATATTGGTCAAACGTGACACTACAGCAATGTAAAAGTAATGTAACTATTGGTTCGCCGTCATCGACGTTTGCGTAAGACTCATCTTGCGATTAAGAAAAATATATGGCCGTTAATCTATTCTCAAAGTTGGGCTGGGAGCTGGGTCTATTCTATGCAAGCTATGATGACTTTCACCTTGATGCTTTAGCGCGGATGTATACCTGACCGGTGAGCCGTCTGACAAACAGTGCCCTTCTGAATCAAATCAGCAGGATGCCTGACTTTAACTGCAGTTCAGCAGTTTCTCATGAACATTTCATTCATGCCCCCGTGACAAACTGGGGTATTAGACGCAAATAAGGAGTAAGGACTGCTGAGAGTGTTATGGAATTTACTAACGCACACCGAATGGAAAGACTCACGCGTTTCGAGGTGTTTGTGTGTGTGTGTGTGCGGTCCTTTACTGACAGCTGTGTGTGTGAATCTTGTCAGAAAATATGGTGAAAGGTTCTACATGACGGTAATAGTTTGATTGCGGTGTTTAATTCAATCATGCCACTAATATCTGCAGACTCCACATGTCTTCATTCCATTTCTGTGTAGTTTATTGATGACTTTAGTCGCATTGAGGTCATCAAAAATGACTGTTTGGAGCTTATGTAGGCCTACAGTTCAACATTCACTATGAATAACTGAATAAACAGTGTGTAAACACAAGATTGTAATCTATTACTTTTAAAAGTATCTTTACATTGGCTGACAAAGAAATCCACATTTTCTGCATGATATCTACAGTTCATCCTATTCAGGTGTGATCTTGCATCTCTGTGTGCGTGCGCTCTAAACTGCAGCTCTTCTGCAGCACTGAACTGCTCTGAATATCCTCCTGATATGAGGGAATGCGTGATCATTTCCAGAACCTTTTGGACTCAAGGCCTGATTTTCCCAGTTCTTACCTCTCTTGTGCTTTTAAACTCTTACGTCTTTTTTCCGTCATAAAGCGGTTTGGCTTTAATCCTCTCTGTGGCTGCGCAGTGCTAATGAAGCGGCATCGCTCCTCCATGCTTCAGTTTTTCATTACAGTAATGGCGGCTCAAATCTCCTGCCAGGCGCTGAGGGCATGTTTGTGTCTGGGAATGACGACATCCGTGTGGAAATGATGTTTCCACATTTGCAGATTACAGAACGACTCCTGTGAGAGCGCTGATGT